>NW_007726180.1:761216-779893 GCF_000696425.1 Galeopterus variegatus | reverse complement strand
GGGATCCGAACCCTCGGACGGGAGCGCCGCCGCGCTTCCCAAGCGGCGCACTATCCAGTGCGCCACCGGGCCGGCCCGCATCTGTAACCTTCTGAGCAAGAATATAACATTTCAGTTTTTGGTATTCAACCAGGGATTTTTCATAAAAATGAATCAAGTGGGGAAAAAAGGGGGAGTAACTGATTTAAGGCAAATATGTTTGGCTGGTGGTGATGTGACTTGGTGTACTTTCTAGAGGACATTTTAACAAGACTGAATAAAAGCCTTAAAATATTTACATATGAAAAGACTAGAAGACTACATACCAAGGTCACCATGTAAAGTTGTATAGTGAAATCCAACTTGGGCTCTACTATTGAATTGGTGAACCATGGCACAGGACTGTGGATCTCTACAAAGACAGTGGTACCTTTTCCTACTTTGCCCAAAAGAGGCCCTTGCAGGGATTGAGATTATAGATGCTGGTGTTGGGATTATGGATAATCTCTCTCTCTTTCTCTTTCTTCTCTCTCTGTGTCTCTCTCCTCTCTTTCATTTTCGGAGTTTTCCACTAAAGAAAGGTTACTTAAATAATGATATGAGCCAAGAGATCATCAAATATTAGAATATAACAGGGCTGGCCAGTTATCTCAGTTGGTTAGAGCACAGTGTTATAACACCAAGGTCAAGGGTTCAGATCCCCATACTGGCCAGTTGCCAAAAAAAACCCAGAGTATAGAATATAACAAAGTTCATTTACAAATATTTTCTACGTATTTCCTCATGTGTAGAAAGGAGATAGGAACATGAACACCTTTAGGCCTGTTTGTTACACAGATGAATGAGAAGGTCAGGTCTATTTCTTCTTTCTTTACTCCACCTACAAACAGTTAAGCATCATGTCAGACAACACTGGAAATACAAAGTCCCACAAGGTCCTATTCAGGTTACTTCAGGAAGACTCTGCAAAACAATGGGTAATAAATTTATCCATGAGAGAGCTTTAGACTAAGATCCTTTCTTGGATAGCTGCCTATTTGAAGCCTACTTCTCATATCGCCCCAGGGGAAACCTGTTTTTTCTCACTCCTCTATCATGTAGCCTTGTAAGGTCTTCCTGAACTAGACATTGAAACTGATAAAGGAAGAGGAAACATGGTGGAGGGAGGAAAGATACGTCTTCAGAGCTTGAACAGAGGGCAAGAAGTAGGAAAGCTTAATGTGTGTTTGAGGAAGAGCAAACAGTCTTTAATAAGTTGAAGCATGAGTAAAGAGCAGTTGTGAAAGATGAATCCTGGGTGTTTTCTTGGAGCATGATTGTGGTGAATCTTGAATGCGCTGGCCTGGCAACTCTTTCATTAGAGATTTTAATTACTACTCAATTGAAAACACCTATTTTATATCCAGTATGTACTATGCATATATGTTAGGTATATATCTACTATGCACTGGGAAACTGAAACTCTCAACAGCCTCACAGTCATTAGCAGAGATAGACAATTAACTGGGTTATTAAAAAACAACGTAATTCATACTATGAAAAGTTGTGTCATGGAGTTTGGAAAGTGCAAAGAAGGATGCTGAGGCAGGTCAGGAGAGAACCCCTGATTAGAGAAGGTGAGTGAAGTCATCCACAAAGAGGAACAGAAAAGTCATGTTCCTCTGGGCATGACAAGTTCATCTGGAAAATTTCAAGTAGATCAGCATACACTTGTGGTCACTGTGGAAAGGAGAAAAAAGTGGCGATGATTGTTCGTAGATACAGGCAGTAGTAACAATGACCAGAAATAGTGGATAGTGGCAAATGGGAACAAATTATTTGTAAAATAATTTTTAAGGGTCTTTCATATCTAAAAGAAAACATATTGTCCTATGTTTGTGCGCATGTTAACTTATTCATTTATTCAAAAAATATTATTGAGCACCTATTATATGCCAGGGAATGTTCCAGGCACTGGAGATATAGCAGTACACAAACTAGACCAAGTCTTGTGATTGTACAACTTAATTCTAATGGATATTATTTCATTTAAGTAATGACTGTTTTTCATATAGGCTTATAAAGAAACAAATTTCAAGCAAATGCATACAGAGCAACATTTTTGACCAAAAAAGTGCAGGGCAAAGTATGGTATTGTATACAGCAGTTTCAAAGAGATTCTTTCTTTTTCCCTTAAAACAGTGTGGCGCTGATAACACCAAGGTCCAGGGTTTGATTCCTGTATCAGCCAGCCAAAATACAAACAAATAAACAAAAACCCAACAAAACAAATTAAGTTACCTCTGCATGCATGAATAATGATTAATAGAGGAATCTAGGGTTGTAAGTTACCTGTGAAATATGCTGTACCTAGTTTGCTTTATACTGGACACCTTTATTTAATTTTCGTTTTATGGAGAAAGCACTCACTATTGAAACAATGGATTTTTGCTGATTTGATTTTCCATTCAATATATTATGAACTTTAAAATACTAAAGCAGAAATGAATCAAAGATGAATTCAAATTTTCTAAGAGCTGAGATGAAAATAATACATGAAAGAGGGCTGAAAAGGATTACAAAATACTCTTCAATATCCACTTTTACTTTCAGATTATTGTAGCTCCTGAATTTAATTAATGTTTTAAGTCTTTCCAAAATGGCTTTATGCCTTACAAATGAACAAAAAAGCAACATACTCAATTACTTAAAGTCAAATGAAATAAACATAAAATGAATTTTCTTCATTAAAATATATGCAACAGCATGTTTAAAAATTAGATTAGCAAATTTTTGAAATAATAGTTCATCTTCATTTCATTATATTCTAAGGCTGAAAGTCTTATGTGTTCATCTCTGAGCAATTTTGGCCCTCCAGATATATTAATGGTTGTTATTTTTACCTCTGTGAATATATACGTGTGTAAAAGATCTAGTTTCTTAAGTTAAGCAAAGAGTTTCCCACGTTTTTAATTTTTCTCACTGTGTAATTGATAACTTCTACTTTCAAGATATTATTCTGGTTTTTCTGATCACATCTTAAGGTAATATCTAAATTCACATTCTGTTATAGTCTGTTACGACAACTGCTAGCATAATAATGTCCAGTTAAGTACCTGCAAATGATGAATAAATTATTACTTACACAAATGTTTCTAAGTGTCAAGCTGTCTAATCAGTGCACTCAAGTTATTTTTTAAAAATTCAGTTATTGTTCTAATCTACCTATTTAAAAAGTGGTTAGTATTCAACTAAGAAATATATTATACTTAAACAGTAATACTTCTTTTATTTTCCAGAATATGAGTATGACTTAGTGTCCTCAAAGATTTGTGGAGAGCACAATGCATTAGCAGTCCATTGCCTTAACACAACAATCACAACAATTCCTTGAACTTGTTAAGACAAGTGAACAGATATGATGTAGGGGGAAAGGGGAAGAGGGAGGGGGGAAAGAGGAACAGGTAAAAGGGTCATGAAAATCAACTACAATGTATATTGAGAAGTTAAAAAAATTGTGGAGGTAATGCTGTATTGATTATCTAAATAAGGATACTATGTCAGTGGAAATAAGCGTTTACAAATCTTTAAAAAACGATCTTTGCACTAAGAATTCAAGATTTTTTGAGTCAAAATTGGTCAGATTTCATTAAGAACCCTCCTGCATACCCCATTCAACCCCAACCCCCAGGCAATTTTAACGCGGAGACAACCTTAGAAATGTCTTCCTTCAACCTTTATAACAAAATGTCAAGGTGGTTTCAAAGGCAATAATTTATTCACTGCGTAAGCCAAAGGATCAATAGAACTCAGGCTCATTTGTTTAGTCTATGTTTCTTTTAACCTTAGGCTTTATGGGATACATGAAAATCACCATAATATGGGATAACCCTTATGGTGATTCTAGCACTGAGTTTGTGTAGGTCGAAAACAATGAAGCATTCTCTTGCTTTAGCCCTGTCCTTGCTAGAAATATGTGGAGGTCAACAGCCAACTGGCAAGTAGTGGGTGAAGCAGGTGAAATGCTGTTCCACGTAGCTTACTTGCCTGGGACAGATGAGAGACTTAAACCACAGGGCAATTGAATGGGTATTATTTGATGAGACCTAATAGGATTTAGGTTCACAGAGATGTATAGATTCCACAGTGGGTTACAATGTATTAAGAATAGAAAAGTAACTAAATAAAAGGAAACTAAGAATTTGTCACTGGTTCTGAAAAACACACTAATATATTGCCAGTGACCCTTGTTCACTTTCGTTTCTATTTAATTATAGCACTTTGGCATATATTGCTGATAAATTGACTTCATTCTGTTTGTTAGCTTACTTATGCCATGTTGTGATGTTGATAGAACTTGAGTATTTGATAGGGTCAAAGTTCTAAATGAGTCCACTGAGTCTATAATGGTGCAGAATCCAGAGAACAGGACTTCTAAAAATTAGTATGTTTTTAAACAGGACTGGCAGGCTCTTAACTATATGAAGAAAAAAAAAAAACCCCATAAAAGTCAATTCTTTAAAAGAAAACAGAAATCCATCTCAGTGTTAGATTCTCCAGCCTCAATGTGGTTAAAAAGAGTTTGACATTTCAGTACTGAACACACTGTGAAAACTTAATAAATATTGAAGTTTACAAACAAAAAGCATAACAGTGATATGTGAACCAATTTTCAAAAACATTGAAAATCGATGTGCCCTTACTCTGCCTAATTCAGTTAACTCAATTATTTAAAGCACACTTGATTTGAGTGGGTTTGACTATAGCTATTTCAATTTTATCTTGACCATTAATCAGATTACTTTTAATGTAAAACTTCCTTTATTCTTCCTTCCCCCACCCCAGGATTCCAGAATAAGGGGAGGTTTGGTTTTAATGTTTTTTTGTTTATTTGTTTAACTGTAAGACATTTGTTTCTATTATATTTATCCTGTAATTTTCATTACATATACCACTCCTCCTATGGCACAACCATGAACTTTTTCACAGGTATTTAATACAGTGATTTTACACCGTCTTTGGTTAAGACTCTTTCCTACTTTCTTCCAGTTGCTCTCCCACATTTGCCCCACACCCATCTCCATTTCTACATACAAACATGTACCCTTTCCCCTGAACACAGAGCCTCAAAAGGTTGACAAGGTAAGTTATAAAATGTAGGAAGTCCTGGAGAAGCAATCAGCTATTCATATCTAGCAAGCAGGTCTTATTTAAAAAGTGTTGAACGGTCTCAACTATTCTGAATGTTCTAAATTTCAGAAATTCTGTAAAGTATTTTCTTATAATCAGTATGTTTGACAGAAAATTATGTGGAAAATTTTAACTTTAATTGTTGTTATTGGTAAATGTGATTTATACAAAGTGAAAAATTATGTGACCACATATTTTAATTTTAAGATATTAATATTGGGAAGGCAAGGTATGCTGTAGGTCATCTGAAGCTGTCTCAAAATTGTACTGATGTCATTAACATACCAACAGGAAATTTGGAATAAATAGCTGTGAATGTCTTCTACAGGAGAGATTTATCTATCTGTTTATTTATTTATTTTTTATTTATATATTTATGGATATAAAGTTAATTGTCACCCCTCGTGCCCATGATGTGAGGGTCAGATTCATACTGGAAGCATACCCATTACCACAAAACACTTTTGTACCCCTTGTCCCCACCCAATTATCTCCAACCTCCCTCCCCCTCCTCCTCTCCCCTCCACTCTGCTTTGTAGCCCTAGGAATGTTCCCTCCCTCTGTTAGACCATGACACTACTGTGCTCTTTCTTTCCTTCCTTTACAGGAGAGATTTAGAAAATAAAAGACTATTATTCATTTCAAAGTTACTGAGTGAAAGATGCTCCCTACCTAAGCTATACATCACTCTAACAGGAGACCACATGCCTGTATTCATTCTTAAATTAATTGTTTTAGATATTGATAAATATAAAGGAAATAATAAATAATGTATTTATTACTTGTAACTGAAGAATTACAACACACAAAATACAAGTATGTATTTAAGTAGATATGCATACAGTAGCTTTACTATTGAACTGTGGTTCTCAAAGTGTGTCCCTCGGCTAGCAGCATCACCTTCACCTGGGAACTGGTTAGAAATGCAGATTCTCAGCCCTGCTCCAGACTTCCTAGATCAGAAACTCTGGGGAAGGAGTTCACCAATCTGGGTGTCCACAAGCCCTCCAGGTGATTGCAGGTGATTCTCATGCAGTCAGAATCATTGCCATAAAAAATTCTTGACATCCTCAATGACTATATCTGGATAACTTGAATCCTCAGACACAGACTTTATAACCATAAGCCAAATTCACTTACAAAGCCATTTTCTTACTAATAATCATCACTTTCTTAGATCTCTTCATTAATTCTTTTCTTCCATCACCAATTCTGATAAGTAGCTTGAAGGTGGGTTGGGGGGGTTAGTGAATTTTCCATCAAGAAGCAAAATTCTCATCAATTCTAAAGAATTATTGAATGTGTAAGCACACAACAGCATTGAGAAAGCCATGTTGAGATAAGGAGGTTGAATGGATTACTAGGTTCACAGACTAGTTATAGGGGACACTGTACTTGGCCAGGGCATCTATCCCCCAACTGCTGTGATTGTTGACTACTAATGTCTCACAGCTGCCTGTGTTCTCTAGAGAGGTGACCTCTGCTGATGGAAGCCCCCTAGCCCAGGAAGTAACCCAAGCCCCTGGCTTAGGAGGTAACTCATATTCCAAGAGGAGGGCCACAGCCAGTGATGTGCTGGAACAGAGCCCAGGAGCCAATTGTGTGCATCTCCTCCCAAGTCTGCATTCAGTGACATCATGTTGGTAGCTGAAAGTCAGCAATGGTGGGAGTATTTACACCACACAAACTGAAAAACGCTGCAAATCAGGGTTTACCTCACTTCAGAGCTAGTTCATAAATATTTACCAACACATCACTGGCACAATTGATGACTGGCTGGGGGATACAAGGACAACTCTGCTGTGTGGTTTATGCTCTCTCCCTACGGATCAGCATACAAAGCTAGGTTTCATTTGGGATAGCACACTTGCTTGGCTCTTTCTTCTCCTCTATTTTGCTTTCCTAAACTCCCTTACAGACTTCTCAAGAGCAGACCCTCTACCAATCACTTGCACTCAGACCCCTGGCTTAGGGTCTCCTTCCAGAGAACCTGACACCAGTTAAGTCATTAGTTAAGTGACTGTGCACAAAAGCCTCAAACAACACATATTTGAAATTACAAATAACTACAAGTCATGTAACTTTTGGGTCACAATGATCAGATGAAACTGCAAAAGATAAATTTGAAATAGCAAGGATCTACACTGTGTATGTGTACATAAAAGAAAAAAGTTGATAGAAAAATATGTGGCCTGAACAAATTGGGCAATTACTTGTGTCACGCTTCTCAAATTATACTTTCATATCCATAGGTGAGTGCACTGAAGGATTTATTTATTTAAGATTTTGGAGAAAAAGCATCTCATATTAAAACACAATGAATACATTATAGAGATCACAAAACTGACATGAGATTTAAAAAATAAAACAAGAACGATCAAAGTTTGAGAAACCCTGCTTTTGGAAAATGCTTTTAATAGAAAAACCTATAGTAAATGTAAATTGTAACTAAAAATATTTTCATATGAAAAAAATCTTATGAAACAGCTATTTTCTTAGGCTCCATTAAAACAAGAATGTTAAATTAGTATCATAAGCACATCTGTTTTCATAATACCCAGAAAACTGATTTACCAAGAACAATCATTCAATGCCATTGCTTAACTTAGTTACTGTAAGATTGTGTAAGGCATAATATTGGTGTCGATGTGAACTGTTACATTTTGAAAACTGCGATTGCTAAGCATGACAGGAAGACAACAGGAGCCTACTCCTTGGGTTATTTGTTATTAATTCATTCCTTGTTTTGTTTACGGTAGAAGAGCAACATAATTGTGAACTTTAAACTTGTTAGAATTTTGGTAGAAGTCAAAGGAGAATTAAAAACATATATTGGCTCTGTCATTTCCGCTTCTAAGGAAATATGGAATTTCAGTGAAATAAATAACTCACATTTTAGAACTGTTTCCAGTTAATGTGGTATATGCAGATGCACATAAACTAACAAAAAATCTTGCTCCCTCAGTGTGATGCTAAATAATAATATTCCCAGGAAAACTAAGATGCCATTAATACAACTACAAGTATAATTTTATTTATGAAATAAATTAAATATTCACACTGTATAATGAGATCAAATTTCTCTGGGTATAGGTTTTAACCATATCATATATGGATGAATGAATTAGTTATTAGATCCTTTAATACTGAGAGTATATTACTTGTTTTTTTTGAATAGTCTTTTATTACCTAAGACTTTTGAGGAATAGTATTTATAATTATTATCAGACACAAACAAAGCTTCTGGAGTAAATCCTCAGTAAACAGGATTGGCATATTAAAGGATCAGTTTTTGACATGGTTGTTTTGAAATAGGAGGAAGGCTGATATTCTTTGGAGAAATTTTATTATCTAATTAAACACTTCTTGAGTAGAATAATGTCAGATGAACTCATTAGCTGAACATTTTGATTATCCATGTTCTCCTAAATGTCCCATGACCAGAAGAGTAGCTGTACAAGTCTAATTTAATGCAATAACAATGGTAACCAATTCTAGCTCCTTCTTTTTATCACAGTTCATCAAAGGAACACAAAGAAGTCCAAATTAAAATAAGTTCAATAATAAAAAGAACACGTTCTTTCTTCAACCATTCTAAAGCCTTTTCCTATCTTTAAGCAAAGTTCACTCAGTAATTATCTTATTTATGAAAGTAAAAGCAGAGGATCTTTCTTTTACTACATAAATGACTTTATGCTTTGGATGTGGAAGGCATCTCGAAACAGTCAAAAAAGAAAGAGTGTTGAATGTCATCAACTCATTTCCTCCCACCCACTGTTTTAAATCGTTTGCTTAGTTCCAATGTATGTACCACACTTACATAAGTTGTTTATGAAGAGCCAAATTAATAGTCTTTGCAATTGTTTTTGTTGGAATTTGGAGAGCTGACAAACGAATTAGTAGAAAATGGCAATTCTACATGAATTAGCTTTTAAGTCTCCCTAAGAGGCTGATGCAGAACTTAATAAGAGACTTATTAGGAGAAGTAGGACAACTTAATTCAGATTGATTATAGACTTCGGTGAAGACAGCTGGGGTTCAAATGAAACTGAAAAAGAACTTATATGCACTTCAAAGTATGCTAAGCAGATGTCTGAAACAATTACTCCGCTTTGCCTTTTCAGAAGTTTCAAAGGCGGGTTGGGAATAGCATGGTAAACGAAGGTTCTATTTGCCTAAGTCGAGGTAGGGGCTTTTGAAACACACACAGCGCTGTCTAAAATCAGATGCTTTGGGTAAAGAAAGGGATTTGACATTGCTGTCCTAGGTAATTTGCTTTTAGCTTTATAAACAAAGCAGGAAATGAGAGGGAATACACGGCAACTAAGTAATAAGCTCTCCTGGCAACACTAACTTACTATTAATTTTACATTGAACAAATATTTTGGTCAGGATTTTTAAGATGAAAAATTCCTGCTTTAGTTTTTAAGCTCCATTAAAGCCAGTAATGATCATTCTATTAGAAAACAAAAGTATACTTTTAAAGTACTGTATATAGTGAGATTTTAATAGGCCTTTTTATAGACATATTCCCAGATATTAAAGGCCAAATTATATGCTTTTAAACATCACTATAGTATGCTTCGAAAACTAAATAAAACCCTGGTTACTCCATATGACAGGCATTAATTCCATATTTAACCCAGATTTACAAAGGATTGCATCTTTTTTGTTTGTTAGTTTTTTCTTTTCGACCAAAGGCTTACTTAATAAATATAGCATTTTTACGACGGCAGCAACAACAAAAGCCTCCATACAGCAATTCATTTGCAGTTCATAACAATGAACAAAGTATTAGTAAACTTTCCTGTTCCTAGTATGGCCAGTATACCTCTTCATTATGAAGATATGATTTCTTTGTTCAGAGTTGGGAGAGCTTACATATTTTGAATCATTCTTAGCGTTGCCCCGTTTGTGACAGTTCCATCTATCCATGCATCCTCTAACTCTATAAGAAAGGTTTATAAACTTTCCTTATACAATTCATATACAAGAAAGGATTTAAAGTTGACTCATATAAATGACAAAATTAATAAGAATAAAACTTTAAAACCAGAGTTAAGAGGAGAAAAACAGTAAAGGATGATACAGTTGTATGAACATGGTTGCAAGCTTCCTGCTTGCCAAAGTGAAGGTGAAATTCTAATACATTACATTTCACATTATCTGTCCAGAGGAAAAATACTTGCTTTTCTCAATGTCAAATTCTGAGATAGAATTTCTTTGACAAATTTTTCAAATAAACCAAGCCACCGGGACTCAAGATGGTAGGCCTGAAAAGATGCATTTGCTAGTTTTCTTCTTAAAATTTTAGATGTGAATGCTGCCCATAAATAAATAAAGATAGCATGGTGGCTTTATCGGAGTTCCTGGTTCACTGCACACATCCTCAAATCAATCTCTATTAGAATGCTCAAAAGTTCTAATCAAAATATTTCATTGCAAGATTATGAAAGAAAAAGTCATAGAAACCCTGCCCTTGACTTTTTGCACTAAGAAATCTAAGTTAAAAGTTTGATAAAAAATGCAAAATGCATAACTACAGAGATGTGACAAATTTGCATATTCCAGGATGGAAGGCCGGGACAGTTTAACTATGGTGTATGAAAAAATGTATTTAAATTCAATAGCTAAACCAAGGGAAGTGAAATATTCCTGGCTCAAGAATAATGTACCACTTTCTGTGTAGTGAAGCCATGGTAGATTGGAACAAAAACAAAATATTGAAAAGCAACAACAACCCACACACTTTTTCACAGTGGAATTGTTCTTAAGAATAAAAATGTCATGCAGATTTTAGGTTCAAAAGTTATTCTACTTTATTAAAGCCTTTATATATTCCACTTATAGATCTACAAGAGTACTTCAAAAAGTTCATGGAAGGATTAATATTATCTTTTAATTCCATTTTTCCATGAAATTTTTGAAGTATCCTCATAGGTAGGGTTATCCTTATTCAACCTCACAAAGAAAGCAGAATATCTGCATATCAAATAAGCATTGGCATTATTTCCAGTAAAGTGGTCATGATTCTGTCCTTAAAATATTTGATAAGCAGTATAAATAATAAATTTTAAAAGTAAAGAGGCATTTAAAATTTAAATTTTTTTCAAGTGGTTATTCTTACGGAAGCTACATTTGGAAGCCTGAGATTCATTCTCTTAGTGAGCTAAATAGTCAATATTAACATTATGCTTCTTTCCCTTGATTTATCATATATGCCACCTTGAAGATGATTAGCTAGCAATAATACCATTTTCATGGAGTCCAGGGACTTAGTCGTCATTGTTTTATCCATTTTTCAAAGCTGAAAGCCACATTTGCTAATGAGATGATATAATGCTAAATCCCACAGAAACGCGTATTCCATAGTCACTTGTATAACAGTGTCTTTAACACTTAAGATCAGAAGGGAGGGGGTATTATGATAGAGTCACCAGGGTGTTGAAAATGAACTGATACAGGTATATAAAATGTACTTCTGGCTTGCTGCCGAGCTATCAGTTTGGAGTTCCCTACAGTGTAATGTCTCTGAGGGCTTAAATTGCTGAGTATAAAAAGGGAACAGTGGTTTTAAGTACACTTCCACTTTTTTTTGAAATAAGTTTCAGTTAATAAAATTCACTCCTTGTGAACTACCACCACCAAAGCTTCAGAGTTTCAAGCCCGGTGTCGATAAGATGCAATTTATTTTATTTCCACTGCAAAATTGAAGAACTACTGAAGGGAAATAAGTATATATGAATTCATGTAATCTGTAATTTTAAAATATGCAAGAAATACTTTTACAGTACTGGTTTAGAAACCCAAACAATCACATGTATTATCACCAGTACATAAATATTCAGATAAGTACCATAACTTAAGTGTATCTATGTCTGAGAAAAATAGTTGTGTTGGTATATTGAAGCTCTTTTTGAAAGGTATATTTAATGTGTATATGTTTTACTATTATTGGGATCAGAATGAGAGTCTTACCAATTAGGATTTGGAAAATGAAGTTTGTCTTAAGATCAAGAGCATTTAAGACAGGGCAAGTGAAAGGAATACTGCAAATAGGGTTGGGTGAAGGCCATCTGATATTTGAACTGTTCCACTTTTAGTTATTTTTAATTATTAAATCATGCTGTGTACATTCTTCGTTCACACTTAGTACCCTACAAATGCTCCTGTGTGACAGATATGGCTAAAAATAAATCCCTTATGTCTGCTCTATAGTCTGTATATTCAACAACTTAATTGATTTATTAACTTAGTTCTTTTTTTGTTGGCTGGCCAGTGGGGGGATCCGAACTCTTGACCTTGGTGTTTTAACACTGCGTTCTAACCAACTGAGCTAACCAGCCAGACCTTATGTTTAATGCTGAACAAATACAAGGTAATACATTTCAAAACATTATTTTAATTTTCAAGTAGACAGCAATGTTAACCGTTGCTTTAAATGTTAGACACGGGGTCATAAAATATTGGGGTTGAAGGGATTTTAGAAGCAACAGAGTAAAATTTTTAATCTTTTATCTGTTAAGCTTTGCCTACTATTTTAATGAAGAGCTATTCAATTCAACACTAGACTGTAGGCTTTATGACAGCAAAGACCAAATCTGTTTCCTTTATAAGTACATGTCAAGCACATTGCATAGTGGCTCATAAATAGTTGTTGAGTGAATGAATGAAGATACTGAATGAGATTCCTTATATGTTGCTGGCATTGGACTAGGAGCTGGGAATTCAAAGATGTACAGCATGATCATTCCTCACTTTCTCTGGGAGAAAAACAATACATAAGCAAGTTGCTACAATATGTGTAAAATTTAAGTGTGGCAATTTAAGCATGTTTGGTGATCTATGAGAGCACTGAATTGAGAGTAATTTCTTCCTCTTGGTGGGAGTTGGGGATGATAGACACTCAGGGAAGACTACAGAGACAGGTGACATTACGGTTGGGCCTTTAGCATTGAGTGGGAGTTCACCAGGCAGATAAGGTGGAGTGATCCAGAAAGAAGAGCATTTTCAAAGGCAGGCAGTTATAAAGAAAAAAAATTGGCATATTTGGGTAAAAAGACTGGTATGGGCTGAGGGCATTGAATGGCCTGGAGGGTGGGAACTATAGTTCAGAAGTTAAGCCAGGGCTAAGAAGAAAAGGGCTATCTACCCTCTTCGTTCATTGGACTTCATTCTCTGGGCAGGCATCCTCCTGCAAGGAGTTTGGATTGGAGTTGGAAGAGGCTGAATAATGCAGAAATATCAGTATAGAAACTGTTCATTCATTCATTCACCAAACATTTAAAATGAAGTGTTTATGACATGCCAGGCACACTGACCAGGGAATGGATTTAAAGAGGTATACTGCTGTCATCTAAGTAAAAGATGCTGGGAATTAGAATTGGACATTGGTTGAAAAAATGAGAGAAAATATACATGAGATATCCTGAGGGAAAAAGAGCAATCACACGCAGTCAGTGAAAATGTAGAAAGGTTTATAGATGAAACTAAAGTTTCCATCCTGGGAAACTTATGAGATTATGATTTATGAACTGAAATAGGAAAAACAGAAGAAAGGGCAGATAGAAGGGGATAGCAGCAGGGAAATGGAAAAACAGGAGGAGCCATGAACTTGGTTTAATAATAGTTGCATTTGTGATTCTGTTTTCTTTTTTTTTTTAAACTTTTTTGGCAGCTAGTCAGTACCGGGACCTGAACCCTTGACCTTGGTGTGACAAGGCTGTGCTCTAACCAACTGAGCTAACCAGCCAGCCCACATTTGTGATTCTAATGCCTTATGGGTTAGGAGATCAGAAGAGAGATCCAAACTAGAGATTTAGATTCCTCACCATCCATGCTGTTTCAAACTGGGAATGTTTAAACAGTAAAAAGAGAATTAGGCTAAAGTTAGAAACTTGGGCACTTTTGAAGGGTGGGTAGAGGTTAAGAATTTAGGAAAATAAAGGAAGAAGAATGTGGACCGAACAGTGCCATGAAAGTCAAGAAGAAAACTTCTAGAATGAGGATGCTGGCAAACGTTTTGAGTGCACAAGAGAATTTAACTTCTTTTGAATTTGAATCTAGGAGGCCTTTTGTGGTTTTGACGCTAGATGAGTAAATAAAACATGTTTCAAGTTGGTGATTTCAAAATGATAGTCCTAAATATGTATATTCTTTCATTATAAATATATTTACCATCTTCATGCCACAAGGGAATTTATCTTTGGTCTCATGGACAATAGTATTCCAAATACCGTTGGCCCTCCATATCTGTGGGTTCCACACCCATGGATTCAACCAACCACAGATCAAAAATACATATTAAAAGAAACTGCTTCTGTACTGAACTTCTACAAATTTTTTCCATGTCATTATTCCCTAAACAATACAGTATAACAACTATTTACATTGTAGTTGGTATTATAAGTAATCTAGAGATGATTTAAAGTATCAGGGAGGATGTGCATAGGTTATATGCAAATACTACACCATTTAATATCAGGGACTTGAGCATCCAAGGATTTTGGTATCCGTGTAGGTCCTGGCACCAATTCCCTGAGGATGCTGAGGGACGACTGTATGTAATGATTTTTCCTCATGTCTGCAGTGGGCTAACGCAACTGAAAATTCTATTACATACATTGCCTTCTAAGGAAAGGGCAGCATTAATGGCCTCATTTTACAGTATCATAACTAAACATCATGTAGTTTACTCAGCAAGAGGCCAAAACCTAGACTCCTGGCTCTTGATTCAGTTTTGTGCTTTTCCCAACTCTGATACTAAGTAACACACACACACATGTGCACACGCACCAGACTACTTTAGTACAGACACCTAAATTCATTTCCTAATAGCAAAATCAAAATGGCTTTTGCCCTCTAACTTTTAAATGTTTCATTTCATATCATTGAAAACAGACAGATGATTAGATCACTATCTTCTTTGGGAGAAAATACCATGTGAAAGAAGATTTTTTTTTTCCTTTTTGTCTTTTTTTACTGACCGGTAACAGGATCGCAACCCTCGGTGTCGCGCCCGTACCAGGGACCAGCAACGGGATTGCAACCCTCGGTGTTGCGCCCGCACCGCGCTCAGCCAGTGAGCGGGAACCGGTCTCCACATGGGATCCGAACCCTTGGCGGGAGCGCCGTCGCGCTCCCAAGAGGCGCACTGTAGCAGTGCGCCACCGGGCCGGCCCCTAAATTTTATTTTTTATATCATACAATAAAAATTATTTTTTTGGTGTACAGTTTTATAATTAAATTTTAACACATGCATAGATTCATATAACCAACACCATTAATCAGGTGCAGAACAGTTTAATTGCCCCCCCAAAATCCCTCATGCTATATATATCTTTATAGTCACAAAAAACAATTCACATTATTTTAATGATTTTTCCCATGAAAGAGTAAAGCAAAACAACAAACACACTCCCTCCAAAACATCTGGGAATCACTGACCCAAGGATTCAAAAAACACAGGATATGGTAAGGTTTATGTGTGCTCAGTTCCTTTTTCAGTCTTTTTTGTTGTTGTTGTTGTTGTGA
This sequence comes from Galeopterus variegatus, assembly GCF_000696425.1. NCBI lineage: Eukaryota > Metazoa > Chordata > Mammalia > Dermoptera > Cynocephalidae > Galeopterus > Galeopterus variegatus. The sequence goes on along the minus strand of NW_007726180.1, from coordinate 764,212 downwards.
CCGGTAAGGGGATCACAACCCTCGGCTTGGTGTCACACCGGCCATCCCTATATAGGATCCAAACCCACAGCGGGAGCGCCGCTACGCTCCCAGCGCCGCACTCTCCTGAGTGAGCCACGGGGTCGGCCCCCTTTTTCAGTCTTAGTGAGAAGGAAAGCTCACACGGCGCACTCTCCAGTGCGGAGAGTGCGCCACCGGGCCGGCCCTGAAAGAAGATTTTGAATATGTGAAAGATGGACTGATTTCTATTGTTTAAGGAGCCTATTTTTAACTTTGTGGGAAGACAACACATCACTCAAGTTCAGATTAGAACCTCTTTTGAGTCTCTCAAAGGGCCCTGAAATGAAGTAGTAGATGGTACCTTGACTTTTTCGAGGTGATCTTGGAGAGAGTCAATGAGGAGATCGCCCACGGGCTGCCAGGATCCCTTGATCACCTCTGCTTGGCGCAGCTTGAGGTCCAGCTCATCCGTTGCCTCCTGAAGTTCCTGGAGTCTTTCGAGGGCCTCATCTATTTTTCTCTGCCAGTCAGCAGAGTGCAGGTTCAATTTTTCCCACTCAGTGTTGACCTCCTCAGCTTGCTTTCGTAGCAGCCGTGTGACATTCTGTGCTCTTTCTTCAGGAGGCAGCTCTAAATTGGCAATATGACAAAGTTTTAGGCCACATTCATTTTTGTTAAAAAAAAAATTGTCAAAAAGGTTATACTGGAAGAAAGAAAGAGAGTACAGTTTAACAAGAGGTGAAACTACTGATAATGGCTCTTTTACACTTTGGCATAGATTTTGATACAGTCCAGCACATCTAAAGTCTGTTTTCCTGAGTGAATCTGTTCTACCTCATATCAATCAGATAATCGAAGATTCATTTAAGCTATTGAGAAAAAAAAAATGTTTGGATACACACTGCAAGTTCTTATTTACTTCAGTCAGGCTAAGTTGAAAATAAGCTTGTGGTCTTGGTAACAATAGAATTCTTCCTCACAGATAAACTCCTTTGTTTTTTCCTTTCCAAATGTTCCAATAACTGATCGCTAATCTCTTTCAATGTTTATTTATGAATGTGCAAACAGATTTATGCATGGTGGTTTAGTGTTCCTTATTCTTTTTTGACATCTATGTTTAATTTGAATTGATTCTATTTAACCTAGAAAATATGAGAGCTATCTAGACCCTGGCAGCAAGAATGGGGGCCGCTCTGTCAACACGGATTCTTCTATCAAAATGTTATTATAGTTCCACATTCAATTACCTCTGGGCTCCTGGTAGAGTTTCTCTAGTCCTTCCAAAGGCTGCTCTGTTAGAAATATTCGTACAGTCTCAAGAGTACTCATGATTACAGGTTCTTTAGTTTTCAATTCCCTCTTGAAGGCCTGTGAAATGAGATGAAAAGAAATGCTTATTTGGCTTGTGACATTCTTCTCAAAATGAATCCTGGGTGCTCAGCACTTGTTTATGAAACTCCCAGGTAAATTTCTATCTCCTTTATTTATAACTGATAGTCATAAAATGATAAAGAAGGCTATATAGGTCTTTCTGTTAATGAGAAAACCACTGTGCTTGTAAAATTATTCTGGGGATAAAGGAGGAACTTTCAAGATAGTTAATGCCCTTTCATTAAGATAAGAGTGTTTTATTACACAATCTGATTGCCAAACTTGAAATCTAGAGCCAAAGTTGCAAGGCATATATTGCAAAACCCTAGCACAGCTAATGAGGACTTAAACACACCCAAAAGAACGGATATCCAGAGCACAGTGAGAAGCCTAACGACCATTTGGAGGAACTTAGGCTGTACCAAAGTATACAACTAATCCAGTTGATAGTACCCGTTAATTCTGTCAAAATGTCTGATATTGAGTAAAATAGTCTGTTAACAATAAGCTAACTGAAAACTCTTAGTACTTTGAAAAATACTCATTACACTATCCATCATGAGTTTCTGAGAACAGAAGAAATGTTTTGAGCTATTATGGAGATAGAAATTGTGGGAACAAGTTTGTATAAATAAATAGACCTAGAATAGATGTCTTGAGGCCATCTAGGCTAGTTATCAATTTTAACTTGTAATCTGTAATGTTCCTTGATATTAGGGGATTAAGAAAAAAGCAAAATGCATAGTTTATGCCTTCAAGAAGTTTCCGGGCCCAAAGAAGGGAGAAAATACACGAGAAGCAGAGTGAAAACAGTGAGTTCACATATAATCAAGTGCTAAGAGGGTTGTGGGGCATAATGTGAGGCGAGGATAAACTAACAGATACTCCAAAACCATTGAAGATGGTTATTGACCCAGATTCCATGATCTCAGAAGTGAAGGTGTTAATAAAAGTATTAACTATTTCATAAATGCTGATATATCTGTGTAACACCAGTAATAATAATTGCCTGGATCTAGATCTTAATTTTTCCTATCTTTTTAACTGTTTTATTCTTAGCAATGTTGCCTATTGAATTTAAGCCCTGTTCTGTCACAGGAGAAAAATTATAAGTATCCTCTTTTAAACTTTGGATACACCATTATGCTATAGCAGTGCTCGAGAATGGTATTATACGACACATTTAGCAATAGAATCTGAGTGGTGTTCACCATTCAAAAGAATCCTGAGTCTGATATGTTGCAAAACGACTTATAGCCCATAGTTATTTATAATTTAGTAGAGAGGCAAGGCATTTAAACCAAAATAATGGAGTTCTATAAGTGGAATATTAGGATTCGGCCTGTGGATGGGGAAGTAATTTCTGTATAGTGGGATATTTCTGTATTCGTGAAATCGTACTGAGTAGGTGGGTTATTTACTCTGCTTGCATATAAGGCTGATTCTCCCTCTAATGTTTCACTTGAAATTTCTCCGTGTGAGTTGTGTGTGTGTGTGCACATGCATGTGCATATGTGTATACAATTCTTTTATTCCTGTATTTTTTCATACATTTAATTTTCCCAACTTTAAGGAAATTATCATTTTTTTTTTTTTTTTTTTTTTTTTTTTTTTTTTTTTCCGTT
>NW_007726180.1:747395-761114 GCF_000696425.1 Galeopterus variegatus | reverse complement strand
CGCCCCGGACGGGGGCCCGTCAACGGGACCCCGCCCCTTGTTGCTGCCCCCGCGCCTCGCTCAGTCAGTGAGCGGGAACCGGTCTGTATGTGGGATCCGAACCCTCGGGCGGGAGCGCCGCCACACTTCCCAAGTGGCGCACTATCCAGTGCGCCACCGGGCCGGCCCGGAAATTATCATTTTTCCTAGTCTTTTTATTAGGACTTGATAAGGGGCAACTGATACTGACATTACTAATTATAAAAGTAATAATGGTTTCCTTGATTAAACTATTGTGTGTCAGTGGTTGCACTGAAGACTGGAAACACAAAGTTGAATGCATAACAGCCCTTTCTATTTAGGAACTTATAGCATATAATTGAATAGTAAAACATATAAATAATTTCAATACCATGTGGAAAGTGCTGTAGGCTTGCACAATATAGAAAAGGGAATTGGGAAAGGCTTCCAGGAGAAAATAGTAATCATGCAAAATTCTAAAACATGAATGTGAGTCAGTCAGGGAAGAGTGGGTTAGAGCTCATTCCAAGAAGAGAAAACGCAAGTGCAGAGACATAGGACTTAATACAGCATGGCATGCATAGGTATCTCAAGCAGGCCAGTGTTTCTAGAACATAAAGAACAATGAGAGAGGACATATCTAGAGATGAAGCAGGACTCTGTCACTATTTAGAAATATATTAGACCTTTAAGCCAGAATTTGAAGCTTAGCCTCTCTATGACTATATATGGCCTGCTAAAAAGCTTAGGTATTGTCTTATAGGTAATTAGGAACTTTTGAAAGGATTTAAGTAGGGGAGTGGCACAGACATATATGTGTTTCAAATGGATCTCTCTGAAATAAATACAGAGTATGTATTTGAGAAGGGCAAGAATAGATTTGGAGGAACAATTTGGAGGCAATTCAAAGAATTTAGTTAAAGAATATGAGGATCTGACCCAAGGAAATGGTACCAGGAGAAAAAGACAGGGACCTAGTAGGGAAGTGTTTAGAAAGTAGAGGCGTGAAGATTTGGTGATTCAATAGACTTGGGAGATAAGAAAGAGGAAGAAACAAGGATGACTCCTACTTTTTAGGTTAAGTAGGTGAGTGAATGCTGGGTACAATTAAATTAAATGCAAGGAAATTAACTTTCACAGATTTCTTGGTGCATCTATAAAAAGTTCTAGCCCCCTGAGAACCTTCCAATACCATGGGAATTAGTTCTGTCACCGTTTGTCTGTTAACTTCTCTGATCCAAGAAGGCCAATTGGTTATAAGCCAGATTAGGTTTCTAGACTAAGCTCCAAGTTGTCAGACAGCAGAGGCTATCTCTCTAGGTATTCACATCTAAAATAAAAGAATGAAGTCCAGACCCATGAGACATTTCTAGGTTATAAAACCTGAGACACGTGAGGCTAGCTGACTTCTAGAGAGGTTGGAGTTAGGAGTCAGGCCCATTATATTTCCAAGGAGAACCTTTCAGGAAGAGAGAGGGACAGCTGTCTCCTTCTCCTTTCTAAGCAGAAAAAAATAATTTTCCTGGTCTCTTGCCAATGGAATACCCAGCCACTCACGTAGGACAATTTATCATCATGTTGCCCTAGAGGTAAATCTTTGGGCAAAAGGAGGGGCAGCAATGATATTTACAGCAGGTAATTAAAAATATCTGTTTACAATCCAGAATACCTCATGTGTGCATTCAGGATAACATCAATAATGATTAATATTAAAAACCCAACATTCAGATGGGGGGGTTCTGCATGGGGATCAGAGTAAGGGAATGTGCTGTGCTTACCTTGGAGAGGTAACATTCTTTTCTTAAAAGGAAATAATAAAGTCTGATGTTTGGAGAAAAGAAAAGGAGGTTTAGTAGTGAGTGCCTACATACCAAAATTCAATGAGTAGATGGAAGAATAGGATCCAATGAGAGTCCAAAAAAGAATGAATAGGTAGAGAGATTCAGGGAAATTAGGACTGTAGAATTATTGAAGAGAGAGTGAGAAGAAGAAGGCAACCAAGAGCATCCAATCATGATAGGCAGAGGTAAAGCAAGATCAGCTCTGAAAAGTGTTCATTGGACTTGGTAAGAGCAATTTCAGTGGAGGCCATAGAAGTAGGTTGAGTTGAGGAGTGAGTGGAAGGAGGAGTGAGTATTTCAAGTGAAAACTATTTTTCTGTGTGTGTGTGTGTGTGTGTGTGTGTGTGTTTATTTATTCGAGAGGGAAAACAGGAAAAGACAGGAGGACAGAGAGGATAACAAGGTAGAGGAAAGAGATGTTCTTCTTAGGATAGGGATGACTTGAATATAGATTGAAAGATAGAACCTAGCAGTATGGTAATCAACCTCTTGGTTTGCCTAGCACTGAATTTTTGAGAACGTGGGACATTCAATGCTAAAACCAGGACAGTCCCAGGAAAATTGGACAGTCCTAGGCAAACCAGGACAATTGGTCACCCTAACAGAAAAAGAAATGTTAAAGACCTAGACAGGAGAAAGTGGAGATAATTATTTGTGCAAGGTGTGTAAAATAAAGAAATGGATCTTAAAGGTCTAATCAAACTTAAAAAGTCCAAGACACTATTTGATGATGCAATTCCATTGTTTAAACTGAACAGTAAATAATTCAAGGCCAAGAACCATCCATTGTGAGAGGCCACTTGTTTGCCCCTAGAGTTGTTGCCAAGGACTTAGCTCCATCACAGCTGCACAGTTCATTTTTTAAATATGAGTCACTGAGGATTAAAATGAGTCTAAAGAAAAGACAAAGGAAGTTCTGTCATTACAAAGACATAAGCACCATTATTTTCACATCGTTGACTGAAATTAAGAAAAGAAAGTGGATAGAAGAGAGGGTTAAGTGATTGTATCGTCAGAATTTAGGACGATTTAGACTAAATAAAAAAAGGATAAAAACTTCAGAAAAAAGAGAAATAGTTGGTTCAAGGAAATGGGAGGATAAAGAAAATGGTAATGTTTCTTATTCTGTGGGAAAAATATAAAAATAGTAACATGTCATTTTAAACATCATTATGTAAAATGTCCTACTTCATTTATTCACTTAAACTTTGAGCATCTACTACGTACCAGATACTATTCTAGGCAACGGGCGTCAGTGGTCCTTGTAGAATACAGTTTAAGGTAAAATCTGCATTAAAATAATGGAAAACCTATTTTTCAATATGTAATAACTTACAAACTGCACATTATAATACAGTTTATTGCACTTTAAAAGGAAGGAAAATGGAGACATTTTTGAACAAAAACAAGACATTCAAGTCAAGAGTCTTGATTCTTTGATAGTAAGTGTCCTGTGTCTCAAGGAAAGCTTGTTTGAATGAGGTTTGAGAAAATGCAAACTCACATACAACACTGATTTTGTCTTCTAAATTATGGTTAAAATTTTAAATGAGGCAAATCAGTTCATCCATGTACTGATGTGAAAAGGTGTAGAGGGTTAGAAATCTTGATTCTCCTATGATTGTAGAATAGGATTTTTAGATACTGCATGAATGAGCCAAAAGGCTCTTGAGTAGAGGACAAAAGTCCACAGATAAGTTTGGCAAAAGCCATCTAAACAATTCTAATCACTGTTTAGGGATGGGATTGTGTACTTTGACTGTTGTAGGCTGCTCGTTTGATTCTGGCTTGAATGACTATTGACTATTTAACCTACTGATTGTTCTTAAGATATGTTAAGGAAACTGCTTGAATGCTGTTTAAATATGCTAAGGAAATTGCTGTAGGAAGTATGTGGAAAAGAAAATGTTTACTAAGGACAAGCTGTTTGTTGGTGAATTAACTGAGCTTTTTACAAATTACATTCTGGAATGTCCCATTGTTAATTTACTGCTGTTACAAGTTTTACACTGCCTGTTTTTACGTCCTTCTTCAATGATCGAATCAACTAATTTTTCTTGTGAAACTTCCTTGTCTTGTCAATAAAAAGAAAGGCTGATTTTGGATCGGGGCTGCTGCTCTCCTGATGGGTGGCAGTCCCTCCAGGCCTCTTTGATGGTACTTTGGGTGAATTCTTTCTTTCTCTTTTTTCTGTCTCGGTTACACAGAGGAAAGTGTAAACAAAAAGGTATCAGATATAGAGACCTCCTCCCATACACATACAGAATATATCTTTACAGTATTTAGATGTTGGTATACAAATGTTAAAATAATTACTTCCTGAATCTTTTGAACAGATGAGATTATTTTCTATAAAACACATCCTCTTCCCCATACCTTCCTCTTCACCTTTCCAAGACAGCCAAACCCAATGGTCCAAAATAGTAATGTGGAAGAATTAGAAACAATTACCAAAGACTTAGAGCACCTCCATGAAAATAAAATAATATTCTGTCATGAACATGAGAAAAAATTATGCATACTAAATTGACATTTTTCTTTCAGCTTCTTAAGGTTCACAAAGTAAATGATCACAAAGGTTAAATGATCTGATGGACAGTACTTATATATCACACATACAAATACTGACCAACAGGGTGATTGCTGACTGATTAATTTATTCAGAAATATTCATTTTGAACGTATTATATATAAGGTAGGAATGAAGCGAGGACTTGATCTTTGTCCTTAAGGAGTCAATAGCTTGGTTGAGTAGGTACATTTGTGGCATATACTTTTATACTATGAATCTTTTACCAATGCAAATTGAGGTGCAGATAAGTTAGGGTTTCGCTAAGACCATCAGTTCATTAGACACTTGGAGTCCAAAGTCTGAAATTATTAAGCCAGACTGAAAGTGAGTGATAGCAAATAATAAAAGCTTCCCAAATTGTGATAATTTGGCAGCTGCATAAGTAGAGAATTCGGATAGCCATGAAGCAAATCAGAGACTTAAAAAATACCAGAAAGTAATTGAGAAGAACCAAGTCATTGATTATTTTTTTCTGCCCCTCCTGCTTCCAGAAAAAATAGGATAAATATTACCAAAAATACCTAATAATGCCATAAACAAAAGTAGCTCAGAACCACATGTGGAGGGGATGAAGGGTGAGCTATTGATTTGCTTCATGTACCTCCAAGATAGATACAGGATGGGCACAAGTACTGACATTACCAGGAGAAAAGCCATCTTGCTTTCACTTACAGACAGGGGATACAGGGTCCTGTTACTATGGATGTGAGCAAAATCCCTTGCTTTTCAAAACACAGATGTCTTCCAATCACGTATGGTTTCCCTGGCTGAATTTTATCTATATTCCCACTGAAGTGGCAAAGTTATATTTGTGTTATTCAGAATGAAATCTGAAATCTGATAGAGTGACTGAACATTATGTCTACATTTCTGAGCAGAATTTTACAGAACCATCCCGAGAGGCAGTCTGAGGTGTAAAAAGAGCACTGTCCTGAGTGGCAGGAACCCTGGGCTTCAAGTTTGGGCTGGGCCCAGTGGTCTAGAACAGGTCATAAAATCTCCCTGAGTCTTTGCGTCCTCATTTGTACAATGTGGGAATTTGCTAAACACCTTATCTAAGTTCTAACTTCCAGTTCTATTATTATATAATCAACATGTTTAGATCATTAATCGGCCATGGTTCTGTTATATGTTGGCAGTATGAGATAGTCTCTGCTAAGTATCATTTCTAATGATAAAAATTTTAGCCATAGCTTGGCACATAGTAGGTCCTCAATAAGTTATGTTGAATAAAAAACAGAACACCCAGTTAGAAAACCAGAGTGTTTTATATGGAGGCCAGGTTGATTTAGATGTGAAACACGCTTGCACTGACAGCCTGGTCTCATGAATCATTAGAGAAAGAATTAATGCTGTCAAGTAGGAAAAATCAAGGAGATCTTATTCTGGGCCTACTCACATGTTCCAGATCCAAAGCTGAGTGTAACTTTTGAGTTAGTAGGTGGGATTTCCTTAAGACCTGACCCTATTAGCTCTGCCTTCTTCAACCTAGTGATTTCTTAAAGAAGATGTTCATGTCCAGATACCCAGAAGTTTCATGGTTTGAACCACTGGCTGGGGCTTTTCCTCTAGTCTGCGGCATTAGCTAAGAGATGAGAGAATAATAGACAGACCCGAAAATTTAGAGTGATCCAACAGTTCCTTTCATTCAACAAGCGATTACTGAGTGTGCATAGGACAAAGACGTTAACACAGTCATATCCGTAATTTGATTAGTATTTAATAGTTTTGTCATCCCATATTATTCTGGTTCCCATATTATTTCTACATTGTTCATATGCCTCTCATATTGTTTTTGCACATGATAAGAAAGTTACTGAATCCATTCTGTCACCATAATGACCTTCCTCATTTAGAGAGCTACCACATTTATTGAGTAACGCATAAGAAATATTTTAGCGAATGCTGACTTAGGGACAATCCAAGACCAATTAATTCAAAACCAAGATCTTGGAAAAGGGCAAGTATCCAGACATGTGGTACGTGGAAGAGTGGCAGGAATTTTGCCTCCATGAATCTAAAGTAAATTGACAGGCGTTCATGGAAGAAAGAAATTTGAAGGAAGAGGCAACAGAACAAAAAAACAGAAAGACAGGTTTCCTTTAATGTTAATTTGAGACAGCTAGTATTAAAAAGGTTATAATCACCTTTTTTGTTGTGGTAAGAACACTTAACATGGGATCTAATCTTTAAACAAATGTTTTAAGTGCACGGATCAGTATTGTTAACTGTAGGTACTGTGTTGCACAGCAGATCCCTAGAACTTACTTATCTTTCATAACTGAGATTTTATACCCACTGAGCAAAAATTCTCCCGTGTTTGGAAACTGCCAACTCCCCCCAGCTCTCTGCTTCTATGAATTTGACTACATAATCATCCTTAAATAAGATGAGAAAAAGCTCCATCTTATTTTTACTCCACTTCTGAATAAAGTGAAGATAAGGGATTGCAGTATCAGATACATCTAGCTGTTATTTCAGACAGTCAAGAACATGAACAATATAAATTTGTAAATGAGATTAAAATAATTTGAAGCAAAGTTGAAAAGTAAATGGAAATATTTGAAACCTGAAATTAGTTTTTTAAAAATCTAATTGTACTTAATGAGAAAATATTTTTGAGTGCTTAGAAAGAAACTGTGTTTAACAAACCCTTTGTTGAGATTTATTTTTCAGGAAGTCTTTTAAAATAAAATTTGTATTCTTTAAGATCAAGGGCACATGTTAGAATAAAGCCCAGACTTCCTGCAGGTCCGTGATACTATGGAGGAATAGTTTAGTGCCCACACAGCCTCTTGAAGAGCTGTTTGACTCTCAGTCCTAAGGCTGAGCTGCTTCCAACTTCCATTGGGGAAATCGCTTCATACTGACAATAATAAGTTCTGAGCTGACCTTGAGAAATCACTACTGAAAACTTGGTCTGTTTCCATGGCCATTTAGAGAATTAGGTCTTAGGTTATTAGCCTAAACCCTAAATTTTGGAAATTCCTTCTGAAGTGATGATACAAACAAACAGATTATTAGGAATCCCTGTGACAAATTAATTTATATCCATTCTCAAGAGACTCAGCCAAAATTTGAGATTGTCAAGTATAAGTGGTGAATGATTCTGAATCATACCATTTGTCTCCGTCAACATAATCCAAAAATGAAACCCTTAATTTGCTCCAAGCGCACACCCTCAAACATGATCATTTCCAAGACTTCCTCATCTTCATAAATGGCACCATCATTTCCCTATTTGTTGAAGCCATAGACTTCGGTGTCATCCTTGACTCTGCCTTCTCTCACATAACACTTCCCATCTATCTTATGTTCCATCAGCTCTACCTTCAAAATATATCTTGCATCAAATAATTTTTCACCATATCTGTCATTTCCACTCTAGTCCAACTCTCTCTGTGCTTTCAGGTTTGCTGTTCCTACAGTCAATTCTCCATACAGCAGCCAGAGTCAACTTTTAAACACATAAATCAGACCACATCATCCTTGCTGAGAGCTCTCCAGTGATGTCTCATTACACACAGAATAAAATCCACCTCCAAACTGTGGCCTGCAAAACCATTCATTATCTGGCCTCTGCCTCTCTCTACAACCTACCACTGTCCACTGCTCTTAATTCTTTTGAGATATACAGCCCACCCTGCTATTCTTTGAATCCTTCAAACCTGATCTTACACTTGGGCTTTTGCTTTCGTTGCTTCTTCTGCCTACAGTAGTCTTCACCTAAGGTCTTTGCTTGGTTCACTTACTCACTCAGGTCTTTGTCCAAATATAACCTCCTCAGATAGGCCAATTCTTCTCAGTATTTATCTCTGCTTTGTTTATTTTTTCGTCATAGCACATACTCGTCATAATTTTCTATATTAATTTATTGGTGTACTGTGTATTTCCCACACTAAAATTAGAATATTCATGGGAGCAGAGATTCATTTTATTCATTATTGTATCATTGGCCCCTTGCATAGAGTAGGCACTTAATAAATAGTTACTTAAAGAATCAATACATTTTAGGAATCCGAGTTATGGCACAATTTTTGTGTAAAATAATTTTTTTGGGGGAAAAAGAAAGAGCATAGAAAAAGATCAGAGGCTCATTTGTAGTTAAAGAATGTTTATAAAGGCAAAACACTATACAAATATAATGTTTAAGAGTATTTGTCAAAATATCAGAAAGAAGACTTTGGTAGAGAAGTCAATTTGTGAATTATTCACATTTTATTTTGTTATAGTCATTAAAGAACAGTAGCAATTTCTAGACGACTTTATTCTTAAGTTTTGATGATATAGCTAGTTTTCAGAAGACTTCCTCAAATGCCTAGAAATGCAATTCTAAAAATAATTTTTAAGTCTTTTTTATTCAAAATTCCTAAATATGACTGCATAGAATATCAAACTTATACAAAAGTAGTTTACTCTATTAGTGATGAAGAATAGATTTAAAAAAGATGTCTTTTTCTTCTAACACAGCTAAGAAGACATCTTAGAGTAGACATAACTAACATTGAACTTTGCAAGGCAACCAAACTTGTTTAGAAACTCCAAGAGGCCAGGTCATTGAATGTTGGAATGAATCATTCTATCACAACCTTTTGCTATTTTTCAGAGGTGATAAGGGACGATGCATTTTTCTTAACACAAAGCTGAACTGATCTTAACATTCACAAATGATACCCAAAGACATCTTCTATTTCTGTGTAAACAAAATACAGATAACTCATCAAGCTAACATACATACTAAAATGTAGCCACAGTAAGCAAACCATCATTGATAACAGAATTAGCTTAAATAAATGTATAATCTACAATATGATTTCAGGATAATTTTATTGAATTTCTGAACCTCTCCCTCACTTTGTGGTGACTTCTGAGGAAATCGAACATGCATAATATATGACCTGACAAATGAACAAGTAAACTACTTTATTCAAGCCTTTTCATTTGTCAAAAGCATCCAAGCAATAATGGCTTTCTGTCCACTGTTTTAATAATGTATGTATTGATTACTTCCATCTAAATCTTAACCAGAAAATCTCAGGAAGCTTTGAAGGTGTCCTTAATGGTCTCTAGGGAAGAGATTATAGAGATTTTTAAATTGAAAGATGAAAACCTAATGACAAACAATTTCATTAGTAAAAATGCAAACAAAAAGTCATTACCTATAGCGTTCTTATAATCCAGACCTAATCACCATTTGGATTTGGGGTAGGAGGAAGGGAATTAAATAAATTCATGGTTTATTGCAGTTCTCTTTAGAAATTCCCACTATGATTTGCTCCTTTAAAACTCTCTCTAGGTTAATCACAGAAGCGGACAAGTAATAAATACCACTTTTGTGACTTCTCAAGCAAAACAAAGGAAGTCAGTTTTTAAAATCTATCTGGATCAGAATACTACACACTAATTGAAAATGAGTCCATTTAGTGAGGCAAGTAATGAGGAACTGTAAAAGCCAGGATAATGTATTCAAAAGATAGAAAAATTGGTCAGTTTATATTTGCTAAGGCACATTTGAGCTTTAATTATTTATAACACTTCACTGCATATGGAGCATTATTTTATTAATTAGTCTTGAGAGCCATTCCGTTGTAGTTGTTGTGCTGCCCAGCTGGTTTGGGGAACTTAGATCCACTCTCATGGGTGTGAAAATTGCTTTGAGGAGTGAGACTGTAGTCCCCAATGACCTGTGTGGACTATCTTGGAATTTTACCTACAGCAAAACCATATACCTCTCCATCACAGCAATTGAGACTGACTATATATTTTTCCTATAAGAAAAGAGTACAAAACATGATATTTTACTACAAAATTTTATCGTTAGTCTAAAATGATATACAAAGAAAATATTGGTAAAAGGACACAAAAATCAACTACGTTGTATAATGATAAATTAAAATAAAAAATAAAATGATATACAAAGAAAATATAAATTACTTCTTTTATAAACAACCTGATTTATAGAAAATAAAAATAAAAATAAACAATATTTGATTACAGTTGCAACTTTTGACACTGTAATGGGATTTGCATTCCCATAAAAAGCAACAACCAAGGGCATTAATAATTTACAATGGATAGTAAGCAGATGATTTTTAAAAAGTGATACTTCAAATACATGGGGAATAAGTTTATGATTACAAGTGACCCATTTTGATACCAAATATTCTACATAAACAACAATTGAATCAAGATATCCATAAAGAGCAAGACAATTTGTAATCCTGGAAACATGACAAAGTAAAACAAAAGGCCACAAATACAAAATCTGTCAACGACTATATCTTGATGGAGTTTGTACTGATTTTGTTTCCTTTCTCTATTCCTAATTAAGTTCAGAAGATCCAATAGAGAGACAAAGTTTCAAGACTTTTCCTTTCTTCTTTTTGTCCACAGCAACAAGAGCATTGCTAACTAGACAGCCCTTCCATTACAACGATGAAAAGGCTACTTCATAAATGTGACCAAACTCTGAGGAAAACGGGGTGCTAAATTGTTCTCTCATCAACACTCAGGAGTGATGATGTTCTTTAAGGAAAGAGTTTTTTTGTGAAAAAGATTTTTCTTAAAGATACCAAGAGTAGCTCGTGAAAGCATTGGGCTGGACTACAAGTAAAAACACTGCGCATAGAAGTAGCTCTTTACAAAAAGGATGCTTGGTTGGGAATAAACAGAGAAATCCTGCAAGTAAGAAAGAAACATCACTCTTTATTCGTTCTTTCCCTGCCCTGGGTCTCAATAGACTAGAGAAGAATGAAAAAGGTTAATATTAGTTTACTGGTTTTTTCCTTCCTCCTTCCCTCCTCTCTTCCTTGATTCTTATGTTCCTTTATAAATTCAGTGTCTAGCATGTACTACGCACTTTATAAGGTGCTGGGTATAAAAATGATACCCCATCCTCCAAAAAAAAAAAAAAAAAAAGCTTCTTGGAGTACATGGTTTAGTGAGGGTGATTGACATTAATCAAACAGTCACACATACATATGATGACATAGATTAGTCTGGCTGAATGTAGAGATTGCATTATTGTAGGGTGGCAAGACTAGATGAAGAAAGGTTAGGTGAAATGATCTCTTCTAACTATGGTAGCTATATTTTGGAGGTAAATTAACCTAGTGATGTGTTAGCAATGGAAGGCTGGAGGTTGGTCATCTTGAATAGGTGCTGTATCAGTCAGCTATGTTGTTGTCTGGATAAGAGAAAATATTTAGTTAGATCCTCCAAGTTCTGGAGTTTTGTAGATTGTAGCAACAAAAAGATAATGAAGCAAAGGATTTTAGGGTTTTGAAAAAGAGCTGTTGAAATGTTTGATGAATGAATCTAAGTTGTGCTTGATGGAGGACCAGTGCAACTAATGTATGAAACGCAGTTATGAATGGGCTGGAAGTCCCGTTAAGTCAAAGGAAGGAGTTAGGTAGGTATTTAAGCAAGTGCACTAGCCAAGTGGAGATTAATTAACTCCATTCTGGTTATCCATAACCCTAGCATAACCGTCTCCCCAAGTCATGTTACTTGTCATGAGATTCCTGAGTAATGACTGAGAATGATAAGTACAAACATTTTACCACTGGTAGCAAGCAACCAAACCCAGTAACCAGGGATAGTAAAGCAGTATTTTAAACAACATACTGGCTGGAAGAGACCATGGCAATTATATGGACCAATTTCCTCATCTTCCAGCTGAGGAACAAAGTAGCAATCACAATCTAACTTATGGAAGAATATGACAAGAATCTTAGTCTCCTGACTCCTGGTGCACTTGTCCAATAATTTATCTTCTTTGGTTTCTGGTACTAAAACAAAATTACATCTTTTGCAGAAATTCTGCCTCATTTCACTGTATCATATAATGCATTCAATTTAAAATGCCCAGCCTTCTCAACAAATGCTCTTCTACGTACACACCAGAGTGTTTTGACTGTTTATTCAAAGATAGAACATTTAAACATATAACACCATTAAATTTCACTCTACCACAAAAGCTAATTTAATATTTTGAATTATAGAAAGGGGAATGGCTAAAGGAGAAACTGGCAGTTTCCTTGTCATTTCTTTTGCAATGACCTCTGGTCTTTCCTCATGTTCTCTTCCCTTTTTGTAATCTCCTATATCCTCTTTTCTGAAATAATGTAAACCCTTGACATTTCTTTGGCTGTGTCTCCACAGAGATCTTTTCTTTAAGTGATGAACATACAAAAGCAGTACCATTTTATCAAGTTTGTGCTATTAGGTAGTAATTCATTTGGTTTGCTGTTCCTTTCTGTTCATGTATCTTTTAAACTCATTTCAAAAACACTTATCAGTATCCACTGCACAGCAGACACTTTGCTAGACTCTAGGGTCTTGGAGGTGAGCAAGACCAAATATCTGCCTTCCCCACTCAGAGTCTAGTAGAGAAGACAGAAATGTAACCAAAAAAAGAAAAAAAAAAGAACAACTAGTCTCTGTTGGAGGATGCTAGTGAATAACTTGTTATTCCAAAAATTAGTGAAGTAGAAACTTTTACCTTGCCTATCTTATGTGAATGGTGTACTGGGTACCGAAATAGTGGATAAGTGAAAAATTTCTTTTTCATAGATGTACTCCAGCTAATAAATAAAGAAGGAATGATAGAAATGGCAATTATCACATTGCAACCCCTAGCTATTGATCATTTACAGCTGCTAAATTCACATGCAAAAAAAAGAGAAAATAAGGCATCATGTACCTCTGGATGGTGGAAGAATACACTAATGCATATGAAGCAGTCTTGCCAAAAAAAAAAAAAAAAAAAAAAAAAAAAGCCAGACTGGAATATGATAAAAACTGTAGAACTGCACTGTTCAATAGGTAACTGCTAGCCACATCTAGCTACTGAGCACTTGGGATGTAGCACATTTTTATATTGATGGCCTAACATTACAGGAAACTGGGTGAAATG
Organism: Galeopterus variegatus; assembly: GCF_000696425.1. Classification (NCBI taxonomy): domain Eukaryota; kingdom Metazoa; phylum Chordata; class Mammalia; order Dermoptera; family Cynocephalidae; genus Galeopterus; species Galeopterus variegatus. The sequence continues at coordinate 747,784 of NW_007726180.1, read as the reverse complement.
TACAGGGTAACTCTGTACCATTCTGATAACTTACTGTGAATCTATAATTACTTCAAAATAAAAAATTAAAAAAAAGTGTGTGGGGAGGAAGTATTTAAGAAACAAATTAGCCAGATGCAACGCGTGGACCTTATTTCAATTCTTATTTAAACTAAAAAGAGAAAACTTTAAAAAATTTATGACATGTAAGAGAAATGGAAATTTGAATACTAACTGGATGTTTGATATGATAAAATTATTGAAATTTTAGAAGTATTATAGTAGCATGGTGGTTATCTTTAATAAGTGAATCCTTATCTCTTAGAGATACTTTCAGAAATATTTATGAATAAAATGATACATGCCTGAGATTTGCTTCAGAATAATGGGGGGGGGGGGGAGGGAGGGGG
>NW_007726180.1:743090-746923 GCF_000696425.1 Galeopterus variegatus | reverse complement strand
GAAAAAGGGGGGGGGGGGGAAGGTAGAGGCATAGAAGAAACAAGATTGGCCATGAATTGATGATTGTTGATGTCTTGATGGGTGCATGGGTGTCTATTTTTAAAGTAGCATTTTGTCCATTTTTATATATGTTAAATATATTTTACAATAAAAAGTTTTAAAGACATAGCAAAAAGAGATGGGCGATTTTTTTTAACAGGTATTACTAATGCAAATGCTTTCGACATTTAAAATATAATGACTTGGATTATTCATAATTGACCTTTGGATGAGAGGAGTCAAAAAGATTTCTACTCAACTTAATTCCAAGCAAAACAAACTTTAAAACAGTCACTGAATCCTTACTATGTTCAAGGCACTAGGCTTAGAAATATCCTACCCTGTGTACATCGTTCTGCTTCTGGACTGCTGGAAAATCGCCCCCAATAGGTGCCTGCCGGCTTAATTCATCATCTTTCAGCTGTAGCCACACCAGAAGTTCCTGAAGAGAAAGGTGCAGACGCTTCCACTGGTCAGAACTGACTTCCAAATGGGACCTGAAAGATAATAGGAGCAAACCATGTCAGAATATCTAGAAGCAAAATTGACAATTCTAATTACTCAATTAAAGGTACATTGGTTGGTTACTTCCATAGTGTATAAGTCTATTATGAGTAGTCTTCAATAAAAATCTGGCTACCTGTCTTCGCGAGCCATCAAATGGGGGGTATTTTGATGGAAACTGAGGAAAGGCAGTGTTAAACATATGTTTATTTCCGCCGGCAGAATTCTGAGACTTTTGGCATGACATATCTACCAGAATTGATTGCTTTCCCATACTGTTGCAGTCAATGATTCTTAATGTTTCTGGGTGAAAAAATTGGATCCAGTGACTAACAAAAACCGCTCGGTCTTCATGTGACTCACGCTAGTGCTGCAATTCTTTCTGCTTTGAAAAATGGAAAGGTCTTTCCCCACATTTTGACTTTTCCATTTCTACATCCTAGGCAGTCTTTTCCACGGACTCCTTCCATCTGGTGTCTGTTTCTTTCTGCTCCTCTTCCCATATGCTTGTCCTTTTTCTCCACCCTTCCTTATTCATGTGCACCTGGGATTTGTTTTCACCAAGTTCCAACATTTTCTGCTTTGTTTCCTTTGCGTAAAATGTACTGAGACAACAGCTCACGTGGAAGAGTAAAATCAGACATTTGTCTGAAAGCTTCCCCCAAACATGAATAATTTAGGCAAGAGAGAGTGCTTTCCCATTAACTGTATTTAGAACATGTTAATTCTTAGAAGTCATTTAAAAATATACAAATGAATGATCTGTGCTATAAAATCTACATTTCACTTGAGGATGAGAAGCTAAATTAACAAAATCAATCATCATCCAGAAAGCAAAGAGGAAAGGCAGAATGTTAGCAGAGCTTTATCCTCAGGTAAATCAGGAATTATGCTGCATCACTCACATATGATCAGCAACTAATTAATTCGTAAAAAAGAATGCTGCCTATAACATTAATATAATGAAGTCTCCAATCCTGCAAAGATTGAAGTATAAAGCAAAGCAACCAGGTAGAGCACCATTTCTCTTGACCATTTTGTAACTTAGCCTGACATTTCAAATACAATTCTCCTTTTGGCCTTAGTCAAACAGAATCACCAAAGAGTACCTATCTACTGAAATTAAATCTTTCTGAACTTGCTGAAGGATAATTTGATGATATATAAAAGTCTTTAAAATGTGCAAATACAATGCCTCACAAGCTTAAATTCAAGGAATTTATACTAAGAAAGTAACTGGAAAAGCATACGAAAATATAGGCAGAAAAATGTTATTTATAGCATACAAAGTAGAAACAACTTAAATATTCAACACTACGAAACAAATTACATATATAATGGTGAATTCATACAGTGAAATCCTATGCAAAGTTCCATATGATGACATAGGCAAATATTTATGGATGTGGAAAAGATCACCATGTCAGTTGCTAAGTGAGAAATCAAATTATGAAGACAAATACAATCTATTTTTCTAGTTTAAAAAAATGTTTGTGTGTGTATGTATTTGATTGTACATGCTTGACTGTGCATGAAGAAATTCTGGAATGACAACCAGGTTATCCCTCAGAGGTGGATTTACAGGTGATTTATTCCTTTATCTTTATACTATTCCACATTATCAGAATTTTGTTTCTATAATGTGCAATGTAAACACTATATTCAGAAAAAAATGAAGACTTTTCTATCCAATAAGAAAATTTAAACTGTTCAAGACTCAAAGGGTATTATTATTTAATAAATGAATCATGAAATACCATAAATGTCATGAATTAAATATAACAGTGCGTGCAGACTGCATATAGTATAGAGGTCATTTTTTTTTTAATGTGTTTGTTCCTTCCTTCTCTTTCATTTATCACGTTTCCATGATAAGTCTAAGTGAGAATTCTCTATGCAAGGTTTTAGCTGTTTAACGGCTTGTAATGAGCACTGGTTACAGGAATTCCCTGGAGTGTCTGAAATTTGCAACTTGGTCCCCTTGAGGGCAAAAGAGGCTTGAGGGCAAAAGCAGGACATTTGAAAGGTAGGCAGAGACATTTTTTTTTTTTTTATTCCTTTTTGTCTTTTTTACTGACCGGCCGCAATGGGATCGCAACCCTTGGTGTTCCGCCCGCACCGCGCTCAGCCAGTGAGCGGGAACAGGTCTCCACATGGGATCCGAACCCTCGGTGGGAGTGCCGCCGCGCTCCCAAGCGGCGCACTCTACAGTGTGCCACCGGGCCGGCCCAAGGCAGAGACATTTTAAAAAGTAGGCACAGTCCAGACATGGAAAAGCAGCAAACTGTAGAAGAGACACTAATTAAATAAACATTTATTGAGTGCCTCCAAGTCCCAATGAGGCATTGAGGATAAGGGAGAGGTAGAGTATAAAGATGCCTAATACTTGGCCTCTCTCTATCTGGCCCAGGAAATAAAATATCCTTGTGGTGGGAAAGTCTTCAGGAGGCTATGCTGAAGGGCATGCTGCCTAGAGAGTGAGACCTCAAGCTGCTGCTTTGTTTATGTAAAGGAAGTGTTACAACCCTGGGTCTAGGTTAAATGGTGCTGACTAATCATTAGTGTGTAAATACACCCCTTTGTGTCCTCTAAAAGAGAAAAAGATAGCTCTAAAGGATCTAAGAGAAACTTGATCGCATACCATAGGAAGGCTTTTAGAAGCCAGGGACAGAGGGCAAGTCAAGATTGTTAATAGAGCAGAAGAAGGACCTGGAACCACAAAAGATGGAAAGCTCTCATGTATCTGGGTGAGAGGACATTCCCTAAATTATGGAGTTAGGGAAAATTTTAGAATGTCTGATCATCTTAACTACATAGCAAATGACTATTTCTTTCTTTTTCCTCCTAAAGCACAAGAGTGAAAGGAATGATGTGATACGAGGACAAAAACTTAAGCAAAAGGCTTGTAAAGGACAGAGGACACTGGGTAAGAGCTAGAGAAGAGAAAGCCAGTCAGAGAATGGCTCCTGATTTAAAACAATGCATACAAAGATACACACCCTAAAGCTATGGTTCTCATACTTCAGTGTGCCTAAGAAACATTTGAGTAGCTTGTTTAAAATCCAGACTCCTAAGTCCAACCTTCCCACAGAATTTCTGTGCTTTTAATAAGAATCTGTACTTTTAACAAGAACCTTCGCAACTCTGCATGTAAGTTTCAGGAATATTCTTTGAGAAAGAATTGTGTAAAGTATTTCTTTTTTTTTTTTTTTTTTTTCCCATTTTTCGTGCCCGGCAACGGGATCGCAACCCTCGGTGCTGCCCCCCCCCCTCCCCCTGCCCGTGAGTGG
>NW_007726180.1:738687-742918 GCF_000696425.1 Galeopterus variegatus | reverse complement strand
GCCCCTCGCTCAGCCAGTGAGTGGGAACCGGTCTGTATGTGGGATCCGAACCCTCGGCGGGAGCGCCGCCACGCTCCCAAGCGGCGCACTGTAGGAGTGCGCCACCGGGCTGGCCCCAAGTATTTCTGATATGCCCTAAACATTACTTGTTGGTTTCTACAGGGCAAAGATGGTATTTGTCAGTGACATGACAGAGCTAGAAGGAGGTCTAAATTCAATGAAACACTATGAGCTCAGAAAATATTTTCTTTGACCACATTAAGCTTGTGAAATCTTTTTGAGACACATTTCTAATACATTTGTTAGAAGTAGCTGCCCTATTTTTATTTTCATGAGTGCCTACCAAATATTTCAAAATGATTAACCTTTGTTTGTATTTGGAATATTTTATCCTGAAAATGTTTTTTTGTATTCATAATTATTTTTTCCCCCTGGTTATATCATAGTCTATTAGGGCTATAAGGAACCTGAGAGGTTATTGTTCAACCTTCTCATTTTGCAAATGTGGAAACCAAGACACAAAGGTATAAAGACAGCTGCTGAAGTACATAACTTGAACTGTCATATTTGGACATGAGAAATGGAAATTGCAAACCTTTCTTAGATGAGGAAATCCTTAACCTCAGTGGTTTTATCCACATGGTTTGGATCCCTGAGCAAAAATGCTTCTTGCTGTTAAATGAAATTTGACCTAGAGCTGCCTCCACATGTAGTGAACTGCAACCTAACTTAGTATGTAAACAAACTGCAACCTAACTTAAAAGTACATTCTTGCAACAGAGTCTCAGCCAATCACAGGCTTCCAATTGATCAGATTATGTCCATATAAGGCAAACGCCTCATCAGACCATGCCCAAATAAGGCAAATACCCAGCTGCAACCAATCAAGGTGTTTCTGTACATCACTTCCTTTTTCTGTCTCTAAATACTGTCTGTCCATGCTGCTGGGTGGAGCCCTCAGAATCTCTCCTGGTTCTGAATGCTGCCTGATTAATGATTCATTCTTCATCTAAATAATCTGCTAAATTTAATCTGTCTAAAGTTCTTCTTTTAACATTGCTAATTGTCAAATATACTCTATTTACCCCCACCTACTTAACAGAAAATAAAAGAGGCATTTTGAAGGGGCACATTTAGCCTCTATTTTCTATTAATCTTTATTACTGAAGACAAAAGCTTAGGGACTACTAGATTTTAACAAAGCAAGTGCTGATCTTTAAAAAACAGATAACTTCCACAATTTGTAAGGTTTAGGTAAAATGCAGAACCTTTAGGTGTGTTGGGATATATTGCTTAGTTTATAAGGAACTCTTCAGTGTCAGGGCTCTAAGAATTATAGGGGCTAATAAAATGATTGTTATTTTTCTCCAGATGCAGATATTTCAAGTGTGATTTCGTTGAAGTTTAGTTTGAAATCCTTAATAAAACTTTGTTCTGAAAGGCATATATCCTTAAAGCAAAATGTGTTATATTGAATTCATTTTTTCACTTTGATTTCCTTTTTAAAACTAATGATATATCACTATATATCTTTGGTACCCATGTATAGTAAAATAGCACTTAAGCATACAGAAAGAAAAGGTACAAGTGCAGAAATAATAAAGAAGCATGGAAATAAAATGGGAACTATGAGGCTTTAAATAAAGAGAGAGAATTAAGCCCAAAGAGAAGTAAAGATTTTTTCCCAGCTAGGTCTTGAACTCCAACTTCCAAACATAACTTACATTCTAAGAGTGAGAGACAGAAGATCAGAGATGCTCAATGTACAAGTTGCATTTTTTTCTCAAAGGTAGGTAGACTCTACCTCCTTATGCTCTTTCTTTGTTCTGCATAATAGAAAAAACTCTAACTACTCTAACTTCTCATGCCAAGTACTCCCTAAGAGATTTATTGCTGCTGTGGACTATATAATGTTGATGTTCTTGCCTCTCAAATTAATGTTCAAAATTTCATAAATGTGAATATTTTTATATAACATTTATGAGTTTTTCTGCCAAGTATAAAAATCTCACAGAATATAAATTTTCCTGGAATGATGTTGACAATGTATTATGTAATTTAATAGTACACACAATAATCTGGAGAAAATCTGGTTGCAGATTAAATTGAAACTTTCATACATATTTTTCTGTAAAAAAATTCACTTGACCACTCCTCAAATTATTAATATATTTTAAATAAAAGTATAAGGTTTGTGGATATGGAATATTTTAGAATGAGAAACGCTTTTTGACTTATCACCATCCTGATATTGGATAACATCATCAATAACTCTGTGTGTGTGCACACGCAGTGTTTATAAGTACACATGTAAGTAAAACTTTTTCACTTTTTTTCTTACTAACAAAAGTTAATCTTTTGTTTTATTTGATGGCACTTAACTGCCACTGACTACTTCTCCTCCTTATACCTCCTGGACAACATGTGATACACGGAATGATGGCATATACTTTTCTTGAACTAAATTATGAGATAGCATTACACAATTTCAATTAAAGTATTTAATGTATTAAATACTAATTAAGTAGTTATTTATTTTACTTTTTTACACCATATCTTTTAAGTTAATCAGTTCCATGCAGGCTTCACCCAGCCTACATGGAACCCTCTGTGCTACTTTTGCAACTTCCTGTGAGGCTGTTGCTTCAGAATAAAAAGATTTTATGAATAAAATGAATGAATGAATGAATGAATGAATGAATGAATCAGTTCCATTATAAGAAAATCAAGGCAGAAAAGTTCAACAATTTGCCCAGATTCATAAAGTGTGATTGCAGAATTAAAAATAATAGAATTGTAGAATTGCAAGAGAGCTTGAAGAGACCACCCATGTTTCTGGTCAAACTTCTTCATTTCAGTGAGGGAGAAAATTAACGTCTGAATCAGTTAAGTGAGTTGCTTAAGATTATATGCTAGGTAGTTAGTAATAAGCTAGAAGAGAAACTAGGTCACTCAGCTGCTCGTTCGGGACTCTTTCTACTCTCTCTTACTAACTCATTTAGAGTTTGGAGTTTCTGTATTCATCTAATTTAGCTGGAGGCAGCAAGCATAGCCCTATGAAACAACTCATGAATACTTGAAACAACTTGTTATCAAGTGTAAATTAGAACAGTACTGGGAAGACCTGGTGCAGGAACAGCCAGAGAGAGAAATATTCATTATGAAATTCGAGTCAAAATTTAGAGAGTGAGAGGAAAGATGGTGTTGCATGTGTGAGAACCAGCAAATGTACATGCTCATACAAGACAATGAGAAAATTGTTGGAGAGCAGGAATGGGGTTAGAGAACAGAATCTACCTGGCTCAGAGAATCCTTGTTGGGGAGTAACTAGAATGCTGTTGGTTGAGAAAGGAACTGGGCACAGAGAAAGAACAGTGAAGGGGAAGGGTGAGCAAGGGCTTATTAGGCTTATAATTGACAGAAAGTAGAGGGTCTGCTAGATTCTAGTGACTAAATCTAACTTCATGAGAGCTGTGATTTTTTGTCTGTTTTGTTCACGGTTGCATCCTCAGTGCCTAGAAGAGTGCCTAGTACACACTGGGCACTCATTAAACATTTGTTGAATGAACAAATAAATAAATGAGTGAGTGAGATATGGGCACTAACAGATTGATGCACTCGAACAAGAGTAATATGATAGAAACAATGTTCAAGGTACTTCTTGTTAGTGTATAATGGATGAACTATTTAGAGAACAGAAACAAATCTATCAATATGGCATACACGACAATTTGTATATGAATCATAATCACAGGAAGAGAAAAGATGTAGGGAAGAAGGAAAATAGATGGAGGGAAATTGACACGATATGGACTTGGATCTGGAAGCACCTTTTATGAGCCAATGAAACTCAAAAGAAAGCTTCAAAATCATTTGGATTTAAATTCGTTTTTAAAATTAGAAATGGACACTGGTGAAATTAATGTTCTTATTTTTCAAAATATAAAAATGGTTTCAGAATCCCTTATATAACAATGAACCAACTGTAAATTTTTTTTTTTTTTTTTTTTGTCTTTTTCCGTGTCCGGCAACAGGATCGCAACCCTCGGTGTTGCTCCCGCCCCTCGCTCCGCCAGTGGGCGGGAACTGGTCTGCATGTGGGATCCGATCCCTCAGGCGGGAGCGCCGCCGCACTTCCCAAGCGGCGCACTTATCCAGTGCGCCACCGGGCCGGCCCAACCAACTGTAAATTTTTTTTTTTTTTTTTTTTGTCTTTTTCCGTGTCCGGCAA
>NW_007726180.1:718219-738637 GCF_000696425.1 Galeopterus variegatus | reverse complement strand
CAACCCTCAGTGTCGCCCCCGTACCGGACTGGGGACCAGCAACGGGATTGCAACCCTCGGTGTTGCTCCCGCGCCTCGCTCAGCCAGTGAGCGGGAACCGGTCTGCATGTGGGATCCGAACCCTCAGGCGGGAGCGCCGCCGCACTTCCCAAGCGGCGCACTTATCCAGTGCGCCACCGGGCCGGCCCAACCAACTGTAAATTTTTGAGTATAATACACGTGTTATAACTTGGGCAAACACAAGGACTGTTTTTCCAGGGTATCTTTGGAACTATTTTTTAATTGTGGTGACTTTTCACTATAAATAACCCCGAGTGAGAAAGTGACGACATTCACAATGCAGGCTTATCAGTGCCACTAACGGTTCCGTAACTATCTCTTCCAGTATTCATCTACCTTATTTTATAATCATTCCAAATTACTACCTCTACTGTGCTTCTCTCAAATGAACCCTGCCATTCACAATGGATTGACTGATACCCTTATTTCAACCAAGTGTCAGAAAATAAACTACATTGCTTTGACATGAAGAATTACTTCTTTGCTTTTTATAAGCTAGTGCTTACAAAACATCCTGAATTATTAGAGAGACCTATTTAAAAGCCAAAACCATTGATCTGAATATACAAATTCTAGAATTTGCAGCATCTTAGATAAGCTCAGGTAACTGTTTTCTACTTGATTAACGACAGCAAGAATTAAACTGCAGTAGCTGGCATATGGGAAATTGCTGAGAATGAAAAGCTCATATTTTGGCTGACATGCTGTTTGCTGCTTTCAATTCTCCTTTTATTTCATCAAGTTCACATGAAGGAGAGAAAAGGCACTGAGTGATGTTCAGAACAGTTATAGCGCCTTTCTTTTTCTTTCCCGCAAAAAAGAATAACTTTCTTTTCCTTACCTACCAATATCTTTTCCATCTCACATATTTCATTCCTTTTTAATGACAGACGTTCTAAAAGTGGCCTCTGCCATTATGCACACTGACTTCTCTTAAGAGTTTCAGTTGTAGAAAGCTAATGAAGCCTCCCGATCTTTGAAAATACCACTGTTGCCTCCAACTCATCACCAACACATTGATATGAAATTCATGAACAAAATAGGGAGATAGGAAAGAATGTCTGGGAAGCTGGGGTGCAAAAACCTTATAAATAAAAATAAATCCTTTTCTGTTCTTAGAAATCTGCTTCTCTATTTCACCCTTTCAATAATTATGTATTTAGTTATAAGTTTTCTTCTTTATGCTCTATGGTATAATATGATGGTTAAAAGCTCAGGCTTTGGAATCAGATTTCCTGTGTTTAAATCTTGGATCTGCCACTTGCTAAGTAATCTCAGAAAAGTTATTTAGCCTCTCTGTGCCTCACTTTCTTCAAACATAAAGAGAGAACACTAATAGAATCTACCTCTTAGGATTGCTGATAGCAGTAAATGGGTCAATAAATATAAACTGCTTGCAGCGTTGCATGATATATAGATCCACCATGTAAGTGTTAGTTGCTAACATCATTCTTATTTTATATTAGATGTAGATTTTTACAATAGTGCTTTTAAATTAATACAATCTCAGTTCTTTTTTTCTCCTTCTAGAAGTAAATATGCTATGTGTTGAAATTTTGGACAATTTAGAAGAACAATAAAGAAAAAAATCTCCCCTCTGCAATCTTACTACCTAGAGGTAGTAACTACTCCCAGTATTTAGTGCGTTCCCTCGTAACTATTATGCAGTCCATTTGTTCTCTTCTACCTCCATCTGCTATCACCACTCCTCTAGGCACAGAAGAAAGCACAAAATATTTTTAAAAACAGAAGCAAATTAGGAAAGACAACTGATTAAACATCAGGAAGAATGACCCACTCCCTGAACTTTCTAGATCATTTAGGTAACAATAGGCATTTCACTTACTCTCTCTGCTTTTGTCCCTCCACTGAACTATTGCAAAGATGGGTGTAATACGCGCTTCCCTCTGTCCTCCTTACAACAATGCTAAGATGCATCCATTAACTTCTCAAAAGAAAGTTGATAAATAGAAAGGGGCAAAGTACAAAGTACAGAGGATGTGTTTTAACAAAATTTAAGGGAAAGCAAAACACAGGAAGTTGCTATAATCTCTAGCTGCAGGAGCTATGGAGAGGTCCCCTCTAAACTGTTAATTATAATGCATTATGATTTTTAAAGAATGTCCTCTGATATGCATTTAGAGTAATGCCAAAGAAAGAATTCTGTAATAAACATCCATTAATTTGATCACTTTTTGTATAACCCTGTGATAAACCGAGAGAGAACTCTATGAAATTAGGATAGCTGTGCTCTTCATTTAAATTCACTCTAACGTCTTAATATGCATCTCTCCTGTCGTTATAAAACATCACCATTTTAATCTAATCTGAACCCTCAAGTATCATCTCCATACCAAGCAAATGAATGATTCATTTATTTAAAATAAAATGAATCATTCTGAAATTGGGTGATTTACATAAACACATATTACCTACTTGTGCTAGGAAAACGAGGGAAAATTTTGCCATTTTAATTCATTTCTGGTTTTCTTTGCTACCAATCTTTTCCTACCTAATGTTGAGAGATTTTTTCCGAAGCTCGCTCCATTTGAAGTTCATGTTATCCAAACGTCTTTGTAACAGGACTGCATCATCAGAACCTTCCAGAGATCTCAGGATTTTTTGGCCATTTTCATCCAGGTTGTGATAGATATCGGTGTGAGCTTCAATTTCTCCTTGGAGGTCCTACAGGATGCCAGGAAGAATACATGTAGAATTACCAAACAAAAGAAACCAGCCATGAATGTGAATTTGGAGAACTGCAAAAAATAAATTATTAGTTCAAAAGACATTTCGATTAGGCCAGCTAACAAGAAGATACACTCCAAATCACTTTTCTTGATGTATTGTCTCTTCATGTTATTATGTAGATTGAAAATGGGCATCTTCTTAGGTATAATAAATTTATTCCCTGTTATTGTAAGTTGGAAAGTAATATATTTATAACTTTACAAATTTTATGTTATATATTCTAGTTCATGTACAAAATGAATTGTTTTATGGAAGTAGTATGAAATAAAATTCCATGATAAAGTGTACCCCAGTGCCAATTATTTCATTACAATATGGGTCAAGTCATATTTTCCACGTACATAGTAATCTGTAGAGTTGACTCTGACCATAAAAGCCTGGAAAGACTAATAAACAAGGTTGTATTTGGTCCACAGCACCAGCACATTAATGGAATTCTATCATAAGAGAAAATCATTTTGACAACATACATTAATTTCACGTTGGTATTACAGCATCATACATACATTACAGCATCATACATTTATTAGTAAGATTTCCCATTTAAAGTACTGTCATACTTTTAGACTTGACAGGTGGAAAGTTCATAGGACCTTGGTAAGAGTTATGATAAGAGGTTATGCATTCAACCTCATTGTACATACACAGATCAAGAAAATTATCATAGTAGAAGAATCTGACCTTTATATGGTATGTCTTCCTGTGTAACATTTTCAGCTTGAACCGGGGACTACAGCACTGATCCTGTTGCATAGCAATCCTGAGAAAACCCAGAAACTGAAAGAGCCCTGCTTTAAAATGCCAACTTTGCTTACATTCTGTTGACAGAATGAATTTGGGAGCATAGGCCTCACCAGTCAATAATAATAAACGGCCACTTTGTGCTCCTCACTAAACAGTAGCCAGGCGTGTGGATGTGGGCGGGACCTCAAAGAGAGGAGGCCTGGAATATGCAACTGGCAGTTTATATTAAACAGCCAACTTTTCTTATCATTTTGCCATTACAAGCCAGAGACATTATAAATTCATTTTATATATGTGTTTCCCTCCTTGTTCCCAGCAGAACAGTCAAAGCCAAAGGAACATTCCTTCGAGAGCTGCTGGGTACCAGCATTCCTTTCTGCCTACACAATGAATGGAGGCTTTGTACATTATCTGACTTGCTCTTAGAGATTTGTGTGCTTCTGTACAACAAGTTTAAAAATTCATTCTGAAGCCCCGAATAATTGGATTGATCTGTATAACTAGAAAAGTTTTTTCTTTCTCTCTCTGTCTTTCTAAAATTGAATTAAATTATTCTGCTAAAGTAAGGGGGAAAGTGGTAGCAATAACATGTTAGAAATTAGGAAAAACTGGCTTGTGTTGAAAACAGTGTCTTTTAAGGTGCAGAATTTTGCATGCTGCAGAAGTAAGGTAGATAAACAATGAATGTCTCCTGTCACTATTTCTGGCAGCCTAACAATCCCTGATGGACCCCCATTTTCTTTGACTGGAAGACAGGAGGAGGGGCGGGGATATGGATAGAGCCGCACCAGAAGTCGAAAGAAGGAAAATACTAAAACAGCTTGAGGAGCATCTATCTCTATCCCATCAAAAACAGGCTTGTTCTGGAAGGATATAACCTGTTTCTGAAACTAGCATACACAGTAGAAAACTAGTACTGGGCTTCTTGCAGAATGGAGTTTTGTCAAATATATATCCATCTTATGTTTTTGTTTTTGTTTTTTAAATTTACACAGAATAACATACCCTACCTAATTTGCCACCTCGTCAGCAAAAGAGAAAAGTGAGGTAATTTATCTAAATAATTCAGGACAAAAAACCAACCAGATCCAAGTTCCAAATAATTTCCTCACTTGTCTTTTTTACTTTACTTTTCTTGTTTTATTATTTATTTATTTATTTATTTATTTTGTGACCAGTAAGGGGATTGCAACCCTCGGCACGGTGTCGTCCATACCACGCTCAGCCAGTGAGTGCACCTGCCATCCCTATACAGGATCTGAACCCGCGGCTTCGGTGCTACCAGCGCTGTACTCTCCCGAGTGAGCCACGGGGCCGGCCCTCTTGTTTTATTCTATTTGTACATTACCTAAAACTTCCCCTCGGGATATGCACTTAAGGGATTAAAACCAAACTTTTAGTTGGTCAAGAAAATAAAATATTTTGACTAATAGGGTCAGTTTTCTACATTAACACGCATATAAATGACAGTACTTTTTTTATATCTTGCATTGATAGCAGACACCTGGGCTCAATCATTAGCTCCTTAAGATTATATATATCATGAAGCCATGAACACTTTCTTTGTTGAATAAAAGAGGTCTTCCCAGGCAAGTGTAAATAGGACGTTGATTCATGAATTGGCTAGTTTGCATCTTTGCCATGTACATTACACTGCATATAAACATCTCTGTTGTATCATCTATAAAGAAATGAATGTAAAATTGATAAGCAAATATTTATCAAGTACTGATTATTTGTCTAGTCTTAGCAGCACAGGAAATGTAAGAGAAATACAGTAAGTGCTTAAAATGAACCATCTTAGTTATTCCTCCCCACCGGCTCTGTAAAGTACATCACATTTTCTGTTTTCCAGATGAGAGCAACAAGGATTAGAGTTGTTAACAGACTTGCCTAAAGTTACATATCTAGTAAGTATTAGAACTGGGAAACGGATCCATTTCTCTCGACTCCGGAAGATCTTGGGCTATCTCCACCAAACCATTTGCTATAAGCATTCGATATAATATATGATAGTTATTAAAGTTGAACAAAGATACTACTTACTAAGGGGAAAAAAATGTCTGGCAAGGGAAAAGCACACTGAAAGGCAATATTACTGATTTTGATCAAATATTTACCCACAAGGATTGATTTGTTCTGAACGAGAAATGGAATTCTGACTATGCTTTTCACTTCTCATTTTGCAATTGGGCATATGAGACCACCTGTGAGCAAAATCTGTGTGCACTGAATAGGTCCCCTTACTACAAAATATCCCTGCTGCCAGAACAGAAATTCTCCTACCAGCAACTCATCCCTTAGTCTACAATAACCATGTGAACAATGGGCCACATGAAGTAACGACTTGGCATATCAGCATAAACATAGTTTGAACATGTTCCTTTGGGACTGCAGGCTGGGGAATCTGTCAAGCTACAGGACTCAGGTGCGTTGCCCTAAAAGGGAGGTGAGTACAATGAGGAACACGAGGCTTTCTTTCAAAGGTTGGCATACTGTAGTGGAGATTTTTCTGTACAATTAGCAAGAGTCCTAGGTGGGGAATAGACGTTGATGGGGCAGGTAGGAGGAAACAAACTCACATTTGCATAAAACTACCGTGATGGTATTTGTCTTAAGACTAATCTTTAGACTTAGGGACCACAGAAAAGCAGGAGGTTGTATGGAAAATCAAGTACGGTTCTCAGAGTTTAGCCAATCTGGACAAAGGGTAATTTTCACAGAAATGCTTAGATCACTTTACTTCACTTCTAACTTAACTAGAAAAGCTAAGTCAAGCCTTAGTTAGTGGTGCATTCACTGTATTCTATCTAATTTTTCTCTTCTTTAGGAAGAATGATAATTAAAGAACAGGGTTAAAAAGGCATTTGTTACATAACAACACAAACAATAGCAGCAGCAGCAACAACATATATAAGACTTACTATACCGGGCACTATCCAAAGCACTGTATATACATGAGCTCATTTTCTTCTCAAAAACCCTCTAGGGTAGGCAATATTATTATTTTCTTCATTTTCCATATAAAAGAATAAAATTACAGAGAGGTTAAATAAAAATGCCCAAGTTCACACAGCTAATAAACAATGCAGCCAGATTTTGAACTCAGGGATTGTGCTCCTAACCACTAGGCTATGTTACCTCTGAATTTTAGTTTGTTGATGTCAATTTTTCCTATTAATGATACTCCTACTTAAATTCCAGAAAATCTAGCACTGCCATTAGACAATGAAGACTAACACTGTTTTCAGCACTCAAAGATTAATCTTATAGTCTTATTAATATGGAGACTGTTAAACAGATGTGTAGCAGTGGACAGAGATGTAGCCAATACAACAAGAAAGAACACAAAATAATTGAGAAAATGAGTGCAAATGGAAAAACAATATGTGCCCCTTCCCCAAAGAAACATACTAAAGTTCTGTACAATTATGGAGAAAATTTAAGCTGTGAGTACCAAGAAAGTTCAGATATGACACAAGCAATAAGCTCACAGTGTAGAGCTTTTAGGAGTAGGGGGTATCCTGTTTCCTGGAGGGCTTTTACATATCCCACCCATCCTTCTGCCCTGCAAGTCTAGCCTCCTCCTGTTGTAAGTCCCCCGTCTCAGCATCAAGGGAAAACGCATAACGAAATGCACTTAAGTAGACATAGGTTTGAGTCTTCCCCTTATTAGCTGCATAGCTTTGAAAACTCTTTAATCTTTTTGGCTTCACTAAATATTAAATAATAATACCTACCTGCCGGATTGTTTTGAATATTACATGGAATAATTTTGTAAAATACTTTGAACAGTGTCCAGAGCACAACAGGTCTTTGATAAATAATAGCTAATGTAAGGCTTGCTATTATGAGACAATGCATGTGCAAATCTAGTGATAGAAATAGATTTCATAAAGTCATGGGACTTAAATTGAGGCTTGAGGGATGGATAGGATTGAGAAAGGTGGAGGGAAAAGGATATTCCAGGTGAGAACACTGGGTGGAAATGGCACAGAAGTGTAATGAATTTCATTTATGAGCAGGGATAATACACTGCACAACTTGTTGGAATGGACAATAAGTGTTGGAGAGATATAGGTAGAATGCAGTCCAGTTCCTTAAACTAAATAGGACAAAAGCGTTCTTTTAGGAAGCCACTAAGAATAAAAGTTTATAAAGAAAAGAACAAAGACAAGATTATTGAATATTAAATTTATACTATCTCATTCAGCAAGTAGAATGATCCGTGGTGTTCATAAGTAATAAAAACAACTGGGGAAGAATATGAAAATATACAAATTTTTTCATAGAAGAAAAATAATGAGGGAATATACCAAGAATTAATGCTGCACCCTTCTTTTTATTATCCAAACAAATGGTTATACTATTCCCAAACATCATGGATCCACATATTTTCTTTCCTATGTATACGGAATTATTTGTCTCTAAAAAAGAACTCAGTAAAATAATACAACCACTAAGGAAAACAGTATGGCAGTTTCTCAGGAAACTAAAAATAGAATTACCATATGAACCAGTAATCCCACGTTTGGGCAAAAATCCTAAGGAGTTGAAATCAGTATGCTAAAAAGATATCTACTTTTCCATGTCCATTGCAGCATTATTCACAATAGCTAAGATATGCTTCCAAAGCAACCTAGGTGTCCATCATCAGATGAATGGGTAAGGAAAATGTGGTATATATACACAATGGAATGCTATTCAGCCATAAAAGGGAGAAAACCCTGCTGTTTGCAACAACATGGATGAACCTGGAGGGATATTATGCTAAGTGAAATAAACTGGTCACAGAAAGAGGAATATTACATGTTCTCGCTTATACGTGGAATCTAAAAAGGTGAACTCATAGAAGTAGAGAGAAGAGTGGTTACCAGAGGCTGGGGCGGTGTGGGGGGCACAGCTGGGGGGCTGGGGGTGGATGGAGGTGAATGAGGAGAGGGGAGATGTTGATCAAAGGGTACAAAGTTTCTGTTAGACAGGAGGAATAAACTTTACTGATCTATTGTACAGAAAGGCGACTATAATAAATAATGCACTGTATATTTCAAAATGGATAGAAGAGTAGATTTTAAATGTTTTCATCACAAAAAATGATGTTCGTGAGGTGATAAATTTGTTAATTAGTGCAATTTAATCATACCACATTGTAAATAAATACCAAAATATCACATTGTACCCCATAAATATACACTTTCGTTGTTTATCAATTACAGAACAAAAATAAAAAAAAATATAATTTAAAAAAAGAATTCAGCAAATGAAAACTTCCCTATTTTGAATATAGCTGAGAAGCAAGAAAACAAACAAAAAGATATAGGAAGAATAAAAATAAGTGACTAACAACTCTCCCTAAAACTTTCATTATAGAAACACCATTTCTAATCTTTTCTAAAAGCAGTTAGAACATAAATAATTATAAGGCCACTCATTCCTCCTTACTGATAATTTTGAACTAATTCAAAAAAGCATGAAAGGGGAAAAAGTGATCAGATTTCCAAGAATTTAGAAGGTCAGAAACAGAAGATCCAAAATAGGAAAGAAGTTATCCTTATGGGCTGAGTTAAGAGTAGCAAGTGGTGACACCTGACAGAGAAGAGAAATGCAAAAGGAACCTTGGGCACACATAATTGACCAGGGTCACACACTGTGGAAACAGCCTTACATGTATTAGCAGCCCTTGAAGTCATCACCTAGCTTTACTAGGTGAGAAGTGAGATAATTAATGTTAATGATGATGATCCTGAATTAGCCAGAGAAAGCAGATTTATGTTCAATAAACTCTGTTTAAGAAGGAAGCAGTGTATGTAAAACTCGTCAAATGAATTTTATTCAACATAGTTGTTTTAAAAAGGCATTGCTGCTTTAAAGAAGTTAAGCAAGGCAAAAACAAAATATGAAAGTAAAACTCCCTTAGCTTGGTTATCCAAAATGACTCCTTAAACATGGGCTCTAAATAGTTGACGTTTTGGAGCACACACACACACACACACACACACACACACACACACACACACGCACACACACACACACATTTTATTATGAGAATAGAACAGCAATTGAGATTAATCTTTAAAAACATGTACAGCAATCTAAAAATAAAGAACATGGGCTTGCATTTTGTATGTCTGGTATTTGTATTTTTTTTTTTTTTATGTAACTCACTTCTATTGCATGTTACAAAGGTATCAGTCCGTTATGGATTGAAAATTAAGACTAGCAAAACAAAACGAAATGATCCTTCCTGAGACGTACCCATACAAAGGTATTGGACCCACAGTCTTGGCCTTATAAGGACCATAACCTAACCACAAGAGGTTCCTAACTAGCCAGGAAATGGAGGTGGGTACAGATTCATAAGAGGTTGTGACTTCCCCTCCCCTGCTATATATGAGGCCATTGAAATACTTTTAAAAAGAGCAGAGTTGTCATCCCAAGAGAAACAAGAGTTAATTTGAGGATGGCTGTTTGGCTTGGAGCCTGGTTGCTCTAGGTAGATAAGGAGTATGTTTTCAGGTCCACTGCATCGCAATGTATCTTAAACGAGCAGCTATGGATTTAGGAGTCCACAGGCTTTGCTTTAAAAATGGCTGTTATTAAAGTCCTCAGAGACTATTATCCTGCAGGGTTAGTTGTCTTTGCTTTCATATCTCATTCGAAACTTCTCACACTTAAGCACTAGAACAGCAGAGAGAAAGGATATGCTTTCCTGCCTCAGTACGTTCCCACATGTAAAGCTTTACTTCAAAATCTAATCTTTAAAAATGCTTGGCCTAGGGTGGATTACCCCGGAGGAAACTGAGCAAAATCCCATTTGTCAGATTGCTTCAAGCAATCCCTAACTCTGGTAACATGTGATGCTTTCTCTTCTTGTGTGACCCTTGGGTTTACTCTGTTCTTAAAATTACTTTTTTAAAATCGAAGAATTCATTTAAGATATACAAACTTGGAAGTAAGACGAGAAGTATCTTTTCGCTTCTGTGTTTTGTTTTTCCTAGTTTCTTTTAACTCCAGCATCACAGTGAAAAACTTCTCTGCATATTTATTCATCACGCATACATGTATTAAGTGCCTATTGTATGTCCAAGATTTTGTTAGGAGCTATGGGAACACAGACAATGTAGAGAAGATGTAGTCCTGGTCCTTATGTTAACTCTTTTTTTCCTTTCTTCTTCCCTCCCTTCCTTCCTCCCTTCCTTCCACTAATATTTACTGCATTAGGAGCAGGTCTACCACTGTGAGAAATGACAGACTTTTACCCTCTTGGAGTTCACAGCATAATAGAAAAGTGGGGGAGAAATACAGTAAACAGTTAAATAAATGTTCTGTAAAATAAGAAAATGTGCTGAAGGTAAAAAAAAATGGCAGACTATGGTGAGAATAATGGTATACACGTGGTGGTGATGGGATGCTCTTTGATTATGGTGGTTAAGAAAGGCCTGTGTGAGAAGGTCCAATACCAGCTGAGACTTGAAGAATGAAAAGACACCAGTTATAGAAGACCCAGAGGCACAAAATTCCTCTCAAGTAAAAGGGAAGGCGGCTTTGCATCAGCTTTGTGGTAGGGAAGATCTTGTCTAGAATTCACCAAATAATAAAGAAATGTGGCTAGAGATAAGGTAAGAGAGGCCACAAATAATGTGGGACCTTGAAGACCCATGGTAACGAGTTTGAATTTTATTACGAGTACAGTGGGAAGCAATTGAAACTTTTAAAGCAGGGTAGTGACATGAACTGATTTAGGCTTTTAAAAAAATCACTATATTGCTATGTAGAGATTCAAGAAGGCAAGAGAGGAAACGGGAAGGCCAGTTAGGGGCCAGGGAGTCTAATCTGGACAAGAGATAACGGCAACCTGGATAAGGGTGATTGCAGAAGGACAGAAGTAAACTGATGTGAGATATTGTAGGGTAAATGCTGGACATAGTTCTATTCTCCCCTCCCCGTGCATACCAGAGTTCCCCCTCCTGGCTGGGAGACTACCGCTGGCCAAGGTAGTTACCCAAGAAAAGGCATGTTCCCTTTAAGACAAACAGGAGGCTGGAGAGAGCAGGGATCCTAAGTAAATGAACAAACACTCTGGTGCCAGGAGGGTAGTGAGTAGATTAACTCGTCTGCTCAGCCAGATCTCCTGCGTGCTCTGAGTTATGTGTGCTGGGTGAGGGTCTGCACATAAGCCTGAAAATGATTTACAGCCCTACTCTGAGCTGTTCAACTATATATAACTCCTGTATGTACTCCATGGCTGTGCAGATTTTTGACCAAGAGCTGCCTTGGTACCTCTTGTAAGTCTGATAAAGCAATGTCTCTACCTGCTGGACTTCTGGGTGATTTCTTTGAAATAGGTAAACACTATGTGAGTGCCCTCTCAGATTTGGGCCTCTGGTGTATATTCAGGTTCTAATTTCCCCACTTACTAGCTTTATGAGCTTGGGCAAATTATAAAATATTTCAAAGCCTATTTTTATCATCCATAAATAGGGCCAATAATATCTACCTTATAGGGTTTTTGGCAAAGATTAGATGAGGTGTGGATATAGCATCCAAGTACCTAACCCAGTTCCTGACCTAAGGTGAGCCTTCATTAAAGTTGCATCACTCTGGTCCCCCTATCACCTTCCACCGTGACTCCAAACCTGCTAGCAGGGAAGACAGGTGGCCGTTCTAGGGAAAATTAATAGTGAATGCATAGACATGGGAGTCAGAGCCATAGGCAGGAGCTAAGAGTTAGTGCTGAGGAGGGTCAATAGAGGAGGTTAAAAGGGTGTAGAGTAGCCATTGAGAACTTTGAATGCAGCCTGGAGATTATATCTGATCCTATAAGAATAAAATTCCACTGTAGTTTCCTGTGTAAAGGTATGACATAATGAATAAAGTTTTGGGGAATGATTACTAGGAGGGCAGTTTTCAGGGTAAGTGGTAGTAGGGTGAGAATGGAGGCAGGAAGTCTAGTTAACAGGCAGTCCCAGCTATTCAGGAACCAACAAAGCGTTGGCTCCAGAAACAGGAAGGAAATGAGGAGAAATGCTACAACCATTGCATGCTCAGAAATTATAGAAATAGCTGCACATGTGACACAATTTCATCCTTCTCTTGCCCTACCTTTGGAAGATAGAATTCGGGAAAGTGATAACTATTCACAAAAGTACTTTGTTTTATTTATTTTTATTTTTAATTTAAATTAAATTTATTTTTTGCCATATTAATTTGTTTTTATTATAAGTACTGTTTTTAAAAATTGAAACCTAATTGGTTATACATATTTGTGGTATACAGAGTTGCATATCAATACCTGTGTACAATTTGTGTCAGCAAGTCAGACTAATTAGCATATTTATCATTACAAAACATCATCATTTCTTTGTGATGAGGACATTCGATCTCTTCTCTTCTAGTTACTTGATAACACAGTAAATTAATGATAAATATAGATGTCTAGCTCGACTGTACATCAATAGGGATTACTTTTTCCTAACTATCTGTTTTGTGTCCATTAACTCTTTTCTTGCTATCCCCACTCCCCTCTCCCGCCTTCAGTAAACACAGTCCTGTTCTCTCCTTCTGAAAGTTCAATGTATTATTATGAGTGTTCTTTCTTTCTCCTTGTTTCTTTCTCTTTTTCTTTCTCTCTCTCTCTCTTTCCACGAAAGCATTTTAAAGATAGAAATTTTATTTGAAGTTTTATTTTTTCAGGAATAGTACAAACATTATGTATGCTATGTGACAAACACACACACACACACACACATACACACACCATGGTGCCAAATAAATGACAGTAAAAGAACATTGACACTGATGCTGCATATAGGCACAGGTGACTCCTTCCTAAAATATATCCCATTAGGCATTCCTAAAGTGCATGGGTGTGAGTTCTAAAGGACACAATCTCATGAGAAAGGGTGGATAAATCAACACTGCTTCAGATGTTTTTAAAAAGTTAGATGCCATGGACCTAGTGGGGAATTAATGTTGATATCTATTTAGGCTCGGCACATAAAGTTTAAAAAAAGAATGACATGTCTTCATAATGTTGGTGTTGGAAGATAAAACAAGCCCTAAGACAACTTGAGTTTTCTTTTTTAATACTATATCTAAAATCCATCTAAAAGACTTACACTGTGCTGCCATATTATTTCAGATATCACTATGCTGCTTTGGTGCTCACAATTAGGTGAGAATTTCCTGCATGAGACACCTTTCAGAAGATCATTGGTAATGGTAATCTTGAAAGACTTTCACATGCAAACTCTGGATGGTACATTTAAATCACAGAGACAATCACATATGAAAAGTCTACAGTGCTGAAGGTACTTCTGGTTTTGCATTATGTTTCAGGAATCAGGCTGTTTGAAGAAAACTATCCTTGTCTGAGAAAGACCAAATGGGTCTTTCTGACATTGAAATATATTTATTTTAGCAGAGCCACGATGAGGGTGGGGGTAGGGTAGGGGAAACTAATACTCATAGCCCTTATGAATCCCTTACAGCAACTCTGTGAAGGAGGCCTTCTTATCTCCCGGTTGAGGGAACCACGATTTAGAGAGATGAAGTAACTTGTTCAAATCCCACAGCTATTACGTGGCAGAAGCAGGATCAGAGCACAGATCTGACTGAATTTATGTTCTTTTTACACCCCCCGTCCATTCCTTCTCCACCTATCCAATACAAAGCAAGTGATTTCTGACTTGGGCTACACATAACACAGCAACATCATTAACTCATTAAGGCACCTGTGAACTATTTGGTTTGAGAAATTACTGTGATGTTCTGAGAGGAATGTCCAACAATTAAATTATTTTCCAGTTAGATATGAATTTTTTTATTCCTCCTCAGTCATCTCAGAACTAATATATTTGATAATTTTGAGAGGCTCTAAATGAACAGAATGCATTTCTATTCTTAAAATAGGCAACTATCTTCCCATGGACCAACACATATCTGGTTATATTTATCTGTGCAGGTTGTCTATATTGTATGCAGAGTTAAAAGTTAGAAAAGCTCTTATTTCTGGAATCTTCTCTGTCACCAAGCTATTTTTCCCCTCTAGAGTATCACTGTAGTTCAAGACTGTATATTAGAAATAAGCAATTAGTTGATGTCAAGTCTCATCTTATCCCAACAGCAATATGTAAGAAGAAGGCAGGAACATATGGCAAAGTGCCATAATTATTTTTGATAATACACTAGAAATCATAACAGCCATGTAGCTAATTTCCTCTGGCTTGTTTTAATTATGAAGGTTGTAAATACCAAACAGCAACTTTATTCCATCCTCCATCCCCCAGAAAGAAAATTTATAATACCCTGCACAACCACAAAACAATCCTATATTGAAGCGGGACAATTTCAGAAATAACTATATTCATTTGTAGGTACTTTTTAAACTTAAATCTTAGAGATATTATCATCTCTAGGTGTTTATGAGTTTTGAATGTTAAGTCTCTGGCACGTGATTTTAACTAAAGTCCTGCTGACATAATTGGATCTGATGCGATGGTGTTCTTTGGTGAGTTAATTTCCGTCTACTACCAAACAGAGCAAATTCCTTTTTCTGGAGAGTGTAATAGTTTTATCATCTATAGGTGTTTATGAGTTTTGAATGTTAAGTTTCTGGCACGTGATTTTAACTAAAGTCCTGCTGACATAATTGGATCTGATGCGATGGTGTTCTTTGGTGAGTTAATTTCTGTCTACTACCAAACAGAGCAAATTCCTTTTTCTGGAGAGTGTAATAGTTTTTTGTGCCTAGGGAGTTATTTCACTCTATTTCACTTTTCTTGTCTCATAGAAAGGGTGGATGGTGACAGGGAGAAAATGAAGTTACAAGTACTTTTTTTCCAATGGATGAGGAATAAGAGGAAGAAGGTGTAATGCATGTGGGCATTAATGTCAAGGTAGGTAACACTGGCATATCAGCCAAGGAGACATGTCATAAATGAGAAAATGGTAAGAAAAGGCAAAATGTTAAGAAAAATTTCTTCATTCTTAGAACCCACTGTGCTGAGGCCAGAAATCCATTCATTAGCTTTCCATCGTATACCTACCAATCCTTCCCAAAACATTCAGTTAAGTTTAGAACATCCTAGAGACCCTTGGACCATCTTGTTGAAGCAGAACCAGGGCATTCTTGGCCTTTGGCCATGGGATGGTCCTTTCATCTGAGAACATGCATATCTGGAAAACTATCCCCAGGAGAGCAAGGTTTGGGAAGGCTTATGCCTTTCCATGTACACAAGTTAAATTATGTAAGTTTTAATAAGGAACTAGAACAGAAAGGTGGATGTTTTTACGGATTATTTTACACCATAAGAATTCTTACGTGGGAACTACATTGTAACATCTGTTAAAGAACAATGGAAATCTGCCGCATAGTGCCCTGAGTGAGAAAGGAGAAATTGTAGTTGCGTATCATCATTGTCATTGACCTTGAATGTAAATGAGGAAGCCTGGTGGTGACCGAGAAAAAGAAGTGGTAACTAGGTCATGCCCAAAGTGTTTTACCATGGACAAATGTTTTTGATCTGCTTTTCTCAGATGGGGGTAGAAGAACTGTTGAGATGTCATGAATCTCTGCTCAAGTTTGTGATATGGTTTTAAATCTATCAAAACAACAAAATAAACAAAAAAACCCTCACCAACAGGAGACTGAGAAACCAATACGTATAATCCCTAATTGTTAATGTTATCATGAATAGAAAATAGATTTGATGAAACACCTTTTTGTCTGGTTCTGTCAGAATTTTCTGTTTCTTTCACTTACCGATTTCCTAATTTTTCCCTTTCATGGACTGGCAGAAGGATGGGGTCTCCCTAATCTATGACTAAACATACTCTTAAAACCACAAGATGTAAGTTCTTACTTCAAGGGGTCCATAGTCTCCTGAAAAAGTATTAAGCAGATAAATAAATAAAACATGTGATAATGTTAAAGTAGAACATAGCCCTATGGGAACACAGAGAAATTAAGCTTGTCCCCAATACTTGCAAGTGTCAAGGAGGACCTTGAGGGATGAGTGGGAGCTGACCAAGTGAGAAGCAGGAGAATTAAATTTGGAGCAGAGAGAAGAGCGTGAGAAAAGTTGGAGATGAGATGAGGTGAGATCAGATAAGAATACACATCAGAGCTGAGTACCTCTATGTGGCTGGAGGGGAAGGCCCATGGGAGGCAGAAGGGAAATGGTCAAACAAATATACGAAGTTATTACGCCTTCCTCCCTTCCTTCCACTAATATTTACTGCATTAGGAGCAGGTCTACCACTGTGAGAAATGACAGACTTTTACCCTCTTGGAGTTCACAGCATAATAGAAAAGTGGGGGAGAAATACAGTAAACAGTTAAATAAATGTTCTGTAAAATAAGAAAATGTGCTGAAGGTAAAAAAAAATGGCACACACACACACACACACACACACACACACACACACACACACACACACACACACAAAACAGCTGGACAGGACAGGAAGAAGGGGCTGGATTGTGAAGAGGTTTATACACCAAGCTAAGGGTTTGGGTTTTAGACTATGAAGATGTTTAATCTGTTTAAGATATATCTTTAGATAACATCATCTTTTTGGCAGTGAAAAAATGTGTATTAGAGGCAAGAACACTAGAGCCAGGAGGAACAGTTAAAAGGATGTCACAATAAATAAGAATGAGTAAGAAAAGATGGCAATCTAAGCTAAGGTAACAGACATGGGATGGAAAATAAGGCAATATTTTCAAGAAATCACAAATACAACTTGGAGACTGACTGAATGCAAGGATAATATGTAGGGAGACAAGATGCGTTTTGGGCTTATAGGAAAAGATGGAAGGTGATACCATTTGTATTAGTCCATTTAGGTTGCTTATAATAGAATACCTAAATCTTGGTAATTTATAAAGAAATGAAATTTTTTCTTATAATTTTAGAGGTTAAGAAGTCCAAAGTCCAGGGAACACATCTGGTGAAGACCTTTTCCTGGTGGTGACTGTACAGTGAGGCAGGGTATCACATATTGAGAATGGGCTGAACAAGAGAGAGCTAACCTCCTCTCTTGATCTCTTTTTAAAGCCATCAGAACAACGCCCATGACCACCCATTAAACTACCAATAGATTAATCCATTCAGGAGGGCACAGTCCTCACAATCTAGCTAACTCGTAAAGGCCCCACCTTTCAATTACCATAATAGGATTTCCCACTCTCTTGACTCTGTCATGATGGAGATTATTTCCAATACATGAACTTTTGGAGGACACATTTAACCCATAGCACCACTGACTCATGATTCAAGTGTTGTCCCTCCAAGGAGATATGAGTGGTTTAAAATAGAATTTTGAAAACTTTAGCGATAGGATGTGGAAGGGAGAGTGTTGTTTTCTTTTTTCGGGGGGGGTGGAGGGGGGCATGTCCTACACCAAGAGCATGGTGGCTGGAGTAGGGGTGGTAAAGAGGCGCTCAGCATGAAGTCAGGCAGACTATGCTCTCTTCCTTGCTCTCCAAGGTGTCTGCTTTCTCTGTGTCATCTGCATGTGCCTGTGAACATGAGCATGCATCATATATTGGCAGTTTGCCTAGCACAGTGGTTCTCAAACTTGAGTGAACTTGAGAATCACTTGGGGGGCTTATTAAAGCACAGGCTAGTAGGGACCAAGCACCGAGGGCATGAATCTGGAGGTCTGGGGTAGAGCTCAAGAATGTGCATTTCTTACAAGTTCCCAGGTGATGTTGATACTGCTAGTCCGGAGACCCTACTTGGAGAATAAAAGACTGGTCTAGCATAATGGATCTTAATCTTATAGAGGACATGAATGCCTTTGTGAAAATGATGGAAATTCTCCTCAGAAACCTGCACAAATATTCATAAACACAAAAGATGACCTATTATTTCACTGGCTTCTGCTACTGCCACCTCCACCTCCAAGAAATACAATGAATTAATGAAGACAACATGTCCTTTAATTACCATTTTAATGGAAAACTCTCAGGAAGAAGAATGCATTGGAAAATGTCACCAAGGTGTAATTATGCTTACTTACACATCTTAGAATTACTCACAGTGATCCTAGGCACAAAATAACCAGATTTGAGGATGGGGGCATATCAAAGGACAGTTCTTAGATGCTAGGAGGAAATTTCTGTCACTTTAACCATATTCAGGTAACCTGGCCCTTTCCCATTTTGACTTGCCATCTGCTTGGGATATAACAAATAAAAGAGGGTGGGTGGGTAACCATGGAGGAAAAGGGCACATTCAGTCAGGGGCCTAACTGTGGAAGACACAGCAGTTTGCCCTTCAGGAAATGTGTAGCTAGGGTTTAGGCTCTCTGTCTGGCAATTCGAGATCAAAGAAAGAGATAATTAAAAATGTGCTTGAAAGAACACCTCAAATCAGTTGTGCTACATAAAGATATGAGACAATCCCTGTCATAGAGAAAAGAACATTTTGACTTTACCCTAAGAATCTTCCTTAGGTGCCTTCTATAACCCAGCAGTATAGATATTTTTAAATGACCCTGAAAAGAAAGCAGAGGTGTTCTTTATTTCATGAAAAGAAAGCAATCTTTCATTTAAAAAACCTTAGGCCTGCTCTGCATGCATGCATGGAGTCAGGAACACGAGGCCAATATTGTATTATTCATTTTGGCAACTATAAATTCAAATGATGGCTCTGAGGTTCGGGAGAAAGAGGCCCGCTGAGCTAGAGAGCAGAACACTTCTTTCAGTTTATCAAAGAAGTGATAGTGCTACTGGCAAAAGTGCCCTCTAATAATGTAGGGAAAATACACCTCTGAGTCAATGAAGATTTTTGTTATTGCATGGGCTGTTTTACCTGAAGCCAAGAAGACTCTGTCTGATAATGTTTTAGCTGATGATTCATCTCCTCTGTCTTTAATTCTTCTCGGCAAACTTTTATTGGGTCTCATCCTGAGAGCAATTTCCATAATGATAAAATCTCTTCAAATGAAATTTAAAATGTAATTAAAGGGCAGATTTGATGGAGTAAAGGCATCGTTGTGCAGTGGCCATACATCATCATGCCATAGAGCCCTCCCTCAGCCAGCCTATGGCATGACCCCAATTTTTCTCTGGTAAGATTACATGTCCTTGTTTCATGCTAATGGCTTGATTAGGAAAAAATAAAAGAAGATAAAGCAGTCTCTCATTGGAGAGATAAGTCCATGAATACAAGTTAGAGTTTTGCACCCTTCTCCCTTCGTTCTTTCTCTTAGACTTTAGAGGCTACAAGAAACTCCTTGAGCAAGAAAGTGAACACTAACAAACCGACGGGGGAAAGCTGAAAGGATCTGCTTGCCCTGAGAAGCTAAGCTCTGTAAATCCTAGGGCCTATTCTCATGGGTTTAAGTGTGATTACTAGAAAAGTGGAAACAACAGGTTTCACCTCCTTGAATGGATAAATGCTTGCTCCTGGAAAACTGCCTGGTGCCTGAGAAAGCAAGAAAATATTCCTTGGGCAGTCAATGTTTGAAACCTCAAAAGTAACTAAGACTATACTTTACTGTAAAATCATTATAAGATTTTAAGCTTTGGAGTTTCTAAAACCCCAGAATACCTTGCCTACCCAGGTCCTCAATCATGGTATTGACCAAATAATATAAACTGATTTTTAACCTGGATGCTGATTTGAATATTGATAGATAATCATATAATATGATAGGGAAGTAATGTTTCTTAATACACAAGGCAAATCAAATCCTTCAAAAGGGGCCGGCCCGTGGCTCACTCGGGAGAGTGCGGTGCTGATAACACCAAGGCCCCGGGTTCGGATCCCGCATAGGGATGGCCGGTTCGCTCACTGGCTGAGCGTGGTGCTGACAACACCAAGTCAAGGGTTAAGATCCCCTTACCGGTCA